>NW_020291232.1:0-11529 GCF_003184625.1 Aspergillus neoniger CBS 115656 | reverse complement strand
AGTCTTTACAAGAATAATATACCAGTGGTAATATATTTTTAATTACTATATTATTAGAACAGGTATTAGATTAGTTATTAATTAATAATAATCTGATTTTCTGGTTAGCAGCCAGCAGCCTAGTCACTCCCGCGTTAGGCTTTTATAGATAATACTAGGAATCTAAATATAATTAGATTAGATTACTAGAGAGAAATATATTAATTACTATCTAAATTATTCTTTATATTATCCTGGTCAGTAATTATAATGGCGAAAAGATTATACAATTTAAGTATTTATCTGTATCTGAGTACGTGTGATATTACTAGACTGAGGAAGAACTAGATCTTTTCTTTCTAATAATATTTTATTTTCAGAATTATTATTAAGATTATCTATATTCTTATTTTTATTAATATAGAAGATTATTATTAGCTCATTATCTTCTTGATTCTCGGCTGTGAATATAATAAAATTCAGAGAAAGATTATTAAGAATATTCTAATATTCCTCAGTAATGGTAAAGTAATTAGTATATATCTAGAATATAAAGACTTTAATAGTCTCAGGATGCAGGCAGCTCCGGCAATAATAATAGATATCTTGAGAATTATTAAAGAGATATTTAATACTGATACTATTAATTACAACAGTTAGAAAGTCCCTAGCTATATAATAAAAAATAGAAAATTAATTATAACAGGACTTCTAGTAGGCAAGGATATTAAAATATCCAGTAATTTCTAGATGACTGTTAGTATAAATATAACTTTTAATATAATTAATTTATTATTCTAGTCTTTGATGGCCTATATACTTTTAATATTAAAATAAATCTTAAATTTCTTAAAAGTTACTGCAGAAGGCAAGAGCTTCTAGTATTTTAAGATATTATAAAAGATCTTATCCAGATCTGAGAGTATGCTAGAGACTGTAAATAATATATTAATAATAAAATTTTATTAACAGTAAAAATAGAAGATCTTTTTAAAGACAGTTCAGTATTTAAGATACTAATCAGTATTATTATCTAGCCAGGCGCCCTTCTTGAATTTTTTAAGTTTTGATATGGGGTCTAGAACTGTTATAATTATATAGATATAATCTTTAATTTAATAGATCTAATAATAATACTTACAAAGTTTCTGATATATATTCTCCAGATTCTGGAGGATTTTTTTCTTCCAGGGTACCTGCTTCCGTGCCAGCTGATTAATAGACTAATTAAGATAATTAAAGAAATTATTATAAATATTATAGATCTTATAAACTGTAGATCTACTGTTCTCTGATAAGCAGAAAATAAAGAGAAAAAAGAGATATAAGAGCTTAAGTAGGTATTTTAACTGCTTTTATTCTATTAAAATAAAATAAAGATAGTTAATGTTATCATAATTCCAGTACTAGATAAAACTCTTAATAACTGGATGTAGTTTGATTACACAGTAAAGTATAAAATAGATTAAGTTCTATCAGATTTTACAATTAAAAAAAAGGTAGTATACTGAAGCAGATTTCAGCCACTAAGTAAACTGAAACTTCTTCCAGTATTAGAGACTTGTATTCATAAAATATATAATCTTTTAAATTTATAATCAAGAATCAGAGAAGTAGACAAAAGATAATAGATAAAGTATAGGAATTATCTATAAAAGCCTTATATAGAATACTCTAGGAGTCATCTATAAAAGTTTTATATATCTTATCTTACAGTCTATGGGAGCTCTTTTTAACTGGAGCCTTGATTAATTCTAACTCCAGGAGCTCTTTTTAACCAGAGCTGAGTCTTAATTCTGACTCCGGGAGCTTTTTTTAACTAGAACTGAATCTTGATTCTAGCTCCAGTTAAAAAGAACTCCCATAGACTATAAAATAAAGTATATAAGATTTTTACAGATAACTCCTAGAGTATTCTATGTAAGACTTTTACAGATAACTTCTAGGAAATTCTGTAGAAGCTTTTTATAAATGGCTCTTATTATATATTTTCTTAATTATCCAGGAGATACCAGAAGAGGTCTCCAGTTTTTTATTATTATTTTTTTATATATATTTAACAGCTTCATTAACAGTCTTAATTCAGAGTTTCTGAAGAAAGATATTAACAGAAAACTGAATAATATAAGCCAGACAGAGAATATAATACTAATTTTAAATAATTTTTATAAAATCAGAATTTACTAAAATATTATAAAGATAGGTGCCCTGGCTGAGTTAAACCTGGAGTTCTGATATAATAATACTGAATATAATATTATTATTACTAGTATTATTAGTAATCATATCTAATAACTAGTAGATAAGATAATGCTTTTACAGGATCTTTAAAATAATCTTAGCCAGATTCTTATTAATATAGGATCCAGACACCGGTCAGAAGTCTAATAAAATCTTATAATAATCTATATCTTCTGTTAGAAAATATCCAGTCAAAGTAAAAAATACTTTTTAATCTGGATTAATCTAATAGTTAATTATAATTAACATACACCTGCTGTCTGGAAATTTTAATAATAATTAGATATATATCTTTTCTAATAACTTTAAGAGATATTCTTTGATCTGTATCTGATAAGAAAGAGTAGATATTTAGAAAAATACTAAAGCAGTAAGATTAATTATCTATTTAAATTAAATATACTTAACAGTGTAAAATAATAGGTAGTAGGTAATAAGAAAGTATAATACTTAATTAAGAAAGTTTCTTTTATTATAGATAGTGGGAGTCTAGAGATAGTATAATAAATATTAATAATAATAATCTGCTGGAGAACCTACTCATAGAAATACTACTAATAATCATATATCTATAATAATTCTTTCTCCAGTATCTATTTAATAGTTTACTTAAAGATATACTAGAATATTTATTTCTTACAGTCTTTATAAAGATAGTAGCTTATAGAACTAGTCCTGGAGTTATTAACTACTGGATGCTGTAGAATATATAAATATATAATATAAAAAATATAAAAGATATTATTAGAAAATAATATATCTTTTTAAAAATAAACCCACACTGTTGCTGTCTTTTCTTAATTAAAATAAAAGAATAGTTTCTGGCCTTGTACATGAGCCTGGCTAAAAGCAGTTATCTTCTACTAGTTATAAAAGATAAGAGTCTTTTTCAGGAAAGCTGAATATAAGATAATTTTCTAATGCCTTGCAATATACTTAATATTAAGATTTAAAGAAGAAAAGATAATATAGATTAAAAAGCTACTTTCTGTCTGGCTATTATCATGATTTATAAAGATCTATGAGATAGAGAAAAAGGGTTCAATAGTATTCTCTAAGAATAGATTTAATAATTATAATTAACTTATAATAGATTATCCATCTGTACAAAAAATTAAAAAGAATAAAAAATAAGAAAAACTCAACTAGCATGGTGTTGTTTTGCTTCTAAACATATATTAATATAAATATAATTTATTATATTTACACGCGTTAGAAATATTTAATAATAGTAAGTTTTTATTAAAAGTATTTTTTAATCTTACTTACAGGTGAGAGTTTACAGTATCCAGCAACTATTATATAGAATATCTCTGATATAGTAAATAGTCAGGTTTAATCAAGTAATACAAGAAGAAGTTCTATAAAGATATTCTATAATTATTATAATAATATTATTAGTAGAGTCTATAAAAGTCTTTTATAAATCTTATTTAGAGAATACTACCTGAGTCTTTATATTTATAATTAACAGGTTATAGAAAGTACAGGTTTCTAGATAAACTAAATAAACAGAGTCACATGGAATATTATAATTAAATAATACAGATAATTTATAGTTTTTAGACCTATTATAAATACTTGGACGGCATTTTAAGTATATAAAAAGAATAATAAATTTATTTATTACTATATAGGATAATTTTCAGAGAGATTTACCAGCCTGGAAAAATAGTTTAGGGGATATTAATAATTTACTAGCAGTATATAGCTAAAATAGAACTGTAAATATATATATTTATTACTGTTTTATACTGTAAGAGTAGCTTTTTTCTATAAACTTGATTATTACCACCACCTGAGATAATATTAGATTAAATAAATAAGAATAGAATAGAGCATACCATTTTTTTTCTTCTGATTATTTTTAGAATCAAGAAAATTAGTCTTGCGTTGGTTATTAGCAAAGGTATAAATAGTCAGGATAGACAGTTATTAACCTGAGTATATCTTACCCGTGCTAAGATCTAAAAGAGTATAGCGGGTAGATCTTGGCACCAAGAACAGTTAAGATGGTTAACCGTCCTATTTTTGGCTGTTCCGCAGTTAGGTATAAGGAAATCTTATACCTAACTGTTAACCTGACAGCAGGTATAAATTTTTCCATTAACCTACCCTACCCTGGCCGTTAACCACTCTAGATTGAATGTTGCCTTATATGATTGGTATAAATGACTGTGAGCTTTTTTTGCCTCCTCTTTCCCATTCCTGATGCTGGTGATTTATATAAATATATGGGGAATTTTCTTATACAGGTCTTACGGTGCAGGCTAGTAAGATGATAAGATTTTATTAACAGCTGAAAATAAGTAAGTAGTACTGAGTTTTATGGTATTTCTAAGAAAACTATATGTAGCTGACTAGGAATCATGGAAAGTAGAGAGGACTGGCTTTAAATAGTAGATAGATTAATAAGACATGTTATATATCTCTGAGGACTTGTCTGGAGTATGATTAAAGAGTATAAATAAGAAAAATAATTCTATTATCTATTTGTTAATCTATGATATTATATATATAGTAAAGCAACTTCTAATAGATTCTCTAAATATACTTGATATTTATACAGAATGAAATCCCATAGTATAAAATTATTAATTAAGTATGTTATTCTAATACTGAAATTAATCAGTAGATTATAATAATATAAAATCAAGTTAATACTCACCATCTATCTATACATCTTATTATCCTGTAATAATTCCTGATGACTTTCCTGCTCTATAATCTGAACCTAAATCTACTATAGCTTATACCAAAGATAAATACTGTATTTACTCTTGATATAATAGCTAATTTATATATAAATATTAGAATTATTATATATCTTTTTATTATAAGCGCCTGAGTACTGCTTATACCATCTTTTAGAACTATAAGTAAAGATTCAATATTACTTTATTAAGTAAAGAAATAGTTTCTGTAATAATGCCTGTATAATACTGGGGTGTTATTATTATCTTCTATTCAGGCATGTTTAAGTCTTGACACCTGATAAATAAACTATCTATCTAAAAGAAAGATAATAAAATCATGGATCTCTTTATTCTTATATACTTAATTTAGATTAATCTTTGTTAAGTTAGAATTACTGAGTCTAAGGATTATATTTTAATGTAAATAGTTCTTTTAAAGAGTTGTGGTTTCATCAAGAACTATCAGTTAGTAAGAGTTATAATATCTCTTTTATAAATTATCATGGTTTTTTTTCTGCAGCTAGATAGATTAATAAAAATAATAAACTAGCTACTCTCAAGTTTAATATCAAGATCCGGGAAAAGAAGTATATCCTGGAATAGATAATAGAAATATTATTTAATTTAATATCAGCTTCAGTATATATATATAAAAATTATAGCTGAGTTTTAATAGCTTAAATATGTTTTTATTCAGTTTTCTTCAGATACAGATCCTGTATGTTATATGCTGATATTATTACTTAGATAATATATAATCTAAAACTAAAGAACTAGCCAGTAGATATTCGGCTTTAAATAGTTTATAAACTAAAGAAATAACTTGTTAACTGGTATTTTCTATTTATAGGATTTTAGTTAATATACCTGTTAATAAGATTAATAATTATATATATTTAAAGTATTGATTTAATTATGGAAGTTACTTACTAGAAGATAACTGTTATTATACAGGTTAATATTATTAGGAGAGATAAAGATAAGGATAGTATATCAGGCTCTTTAAAAAGTCTTTATTTAATAGTCCTACTGGAGGTTGGAATATCTTTAGATTAAAAAATATATTATCTTTTATTTTCTCGCAGAGCTTAACTGATATATGGAATCAATAATTAAGACTGTGTAATCTCATATTCGTGATTTTGTTTATTTATTAAATACTTGAATTATTTAACTGTTTATAGTTCCCTCCAGAAACCAAGACCTTACTCTTATAATTGGTGAAAATTATATTAGATCTAATTCTGATAGTATTGTTTGATAATTTTACTGATAGAAATACTAAGTTAATTATAATAATTTAAGATAGCTTGAATAATAAATTAAAGCAGTATTTAAGATTATAAAAAATTTTAATACTATACTTTGCTTGGAGAATATTATTATATTTATAGAATAGTATATATCTTATTATAATACTTATAATTGTCTTGTGACTATTATTCTCTGAAAACTAAAATATTAGAAAACTTTTTCTTAATATTAAATTAGGATATTTAATTTAATAATACAATTTTGAGCCGGACCTATTTAATCTTTAAATAAGAAAATTTAATAAGTAAGTTCACAGAGATTCTTGATTAATATTCTTGTCTAATATATATATAATATAAGGATTAGTTATTATAAAGAATGATCTTCAATATTATAGTCCTTGGCTTTAAAAAATATAAAATAAGTATTAGAGCACTACTGCTTATCTTTTATTTATGAATTAACTTAAGCCAGATTAAAAATATCAGGATAATTATATATATTTTTACTGAGATAGATACTAATTAAATAAGTTCCAAGCACTTGAGTTACCTGTGAGATTAAATAAAAGATTTTTAAAGAAGTTTAGTTAATTGGGAATAGTTAATAAAATATATCTCTAGCTGTAAAGTCTGTAAAGATTATATAGATAATTTTATTATTTAAGCCTGTTGTACAGTTGTGCTCTTATAACTAAGGTTTCTATTATAGATTATGTATCTAGTACTTGGTATAAGATAAAGCCATGATATTTTATAGCAGAATACTTTGTAGTATTTCCAGATATTTTATTATAAATTTAAGATACTGCTGTGTTACAGAATCTTTATTCTTTTTAAGCTGGATTTATCTTTTATTATTTTTATATAATAAGTTTACTGTATATTTACAGAGATAGATTCAAGAGTCTTAGTATATTTTAATTATTTTATATTTTCTAGATTAATAATAACTAAGCAGCTACTCAGATTATTTTATAGTTTATTATATTATTTATTATTATAATAGATAATTTTATATAACTGGAGTATGGTCAGAGCTTTATCATACTCTTAATAAAAAAAATAAAAGTTTTTATTATAAATAATATACTGAAGCTGTATTCTAGACCAGCTTAAGATCATGACTTATATTATTTATTTATTATAGTATTAATATATAATATAAGACTAAAAATTTTTAAAATAAATAAAAATATATTATTCCCGCAAGTTCCAGAGCCAGTAATAATTATCTACTTTTATTTAAAGATAATGCTGCTTTTCTATAATTATTACTTTTATATTATTATGTATTCGCGGGAAAAAAGAATAACTTTAATAAAATATCATGTTTAACTATATATATATAGCTATTTAAATCTAAGCTCCTGATCTCAGGCTATTTAATAATAAAATTAATATATAAATTTCTGTGGTCTGATAGAATATCTTAGATTATTATAAAATTTCTAGTTAAAGTAATTTTTATCTAGTAATTCTTAGTTAGCCAGGCCGCGGATACATGTAATGATATAGTATAATTATATAATATATCTATTTTTTTAAGAGATCTGTTTATAATCTTGGCCGGCTTGTATTCTTTTATCTTTTTAAATTAATTAATAGTAGTTACTTAGATTACAGCTTGATTAGATATATAATATAACTATAGTAGATAATAATTATAGTTTTTAATTACTGCCGCTACCTGTAGTAAATAAATACTTTAATATTAATATATTTAGTTAATAATAAGTACAAGCGCAAGTGTATGTATGGTAAATTTTCTCTTTAGTTTCTAATAAGAGAGCTGATAATTAAATACCAGCAGGTCTTTATAGAAAGTTTCAGGAATCTCTTTTAATATATTAAGATATTTAATCTTCTAGTTTATTAACTGGTTGTGTCAAGGTGCGGGCTGGCGGGGTGGTAGGAAGGTAGCTTGAACAGGAAACAGGAACAGGCGGGAGACTGGCTGGCTAACTACAGTCAGGCTATATATAGAAAGATAGATAAGATATAGCTTAAAGCTATAAACAAGATCTGGAAGACTGGTAAATTTTATATCTTTTTAAATTATATATCTAGATAGTTAATCCGGGCTATACTCTATAATTAATATTATAATAATATTCTTTTTTTTCTTAAGCTGAGCTTCTGTGAGGGGAAGATCCAGGCTTATTTAAATAATAATAATAGAAATTCTTAATAATCTAATAAGTATTTTCTAGATATTCAGTAGGCTCTGTAGTGGGGTTAATATATTTTATTTATTTAATAAAATAAAGCAGCCAGGATCGGTCTTGCTTATAATCGTTTTAGAATAAATTTAATATATTCTTAATTTTCTATTCTTCAAGATTATTAAGTTTAATATAAAAAGAAAGAGACTAGTACTAGTCTGATAATAAATTATTATTAATAAAAATAAACAGGTTTATATAGAATACTAAATAAATCTTTATACTGGATAAAAGTATCAGATAATAAATATATAAACTAATAATTTTCTTAATCAGGTACAGACTTAGGATATTTTAATTAAGTTTTTTATTAAATTATAATATTTTAATAAATTAAATATCTAGTTAGACCTTCTAATTCTTCTAGAATCTCAGATTTAAATAATATCTTTTATCTATCTGTTCCGCGTGCCTGGCTTAAATTATAATTATTTTAATTTATATAAATTTAATAATTATTTATATTCTAGTAATAAATTATTCTATATTAATTCTAATAGATTAATTTAATATAAATACAGATTTAAATTCCATGCGGGGGTAGAAGCTGTAATTAATAAAAAATAAAATAATCTTGATAATATTAAAGTAAATAATATTTAAAATAAATTTAATTAAAAATAACTAGCTAGATTAGTTATCCTGCAGGTAATTTATATAAATATAAAGATATTATTTAAATATAATATTTACCCGCTCCGTCTGCCCGTCAGTTTCTGAATAATAAGTTATTAATAATTTACTTATAATATTTAAATACTAGATTAAATATTTCTAGAAATTAGTAATAAACTGGGGACTCTTATCAGAGATAATAAAATAAAGTAATTTATATAGTTTTTATATATATTAGATATATATAAGGACTACAGCAGTAGTATTAATTATAGTACTATAAGAGATTAAATACTATATTTTAATTAGATAATTAATAATTACTAGTATTATATCATAATTACTACTCTCTAGTAAATAAATAATAAAATCTATAGATATACTATTAAATATACTTTAAAATTAATAAAGATTTCAGGATATCCTACTTAATCTTTTATAAGAGAATTATTTTTTAATAAATATAGTAATTCCTTATTTACTGTTCTATATAATAGTACTAATTTAGCTAATAATATTCTTAGATTAAGAGTTTATAAATATAGAATCTTTCAGGATATTCTAAGAAAAATTTATTATAGATTAAGCAAGTCAGATTAACTTTCAGATTAGTATAATCAGAAATTTATAAATAATATTTATAATACAGCAGACTCTCTCTTCTTTTATAAAAAATTAAAAAAATATCTGGATATTAATCCCTGTCTGTTATTAATATTTTTAAAATATTTAATATTTATTTATTCTTCTTATATATATCTTACAGGATGGTCTAGATTTTAGAAAATAATTATAAATCTTATTTATTTTTAAAGATAATCCAGATTAGTTATCAGATTACTAGAGTTAAGATAATTCTGTAGAAGTCTTCTACAGGACTTTCTTAGATAACTAGTAGATTAGATTTTTATAATTACTTAAAATTATTATTAATAAAGTAGATAGAATCTAGAAAATATCTATAAAAGACTTTTATAGGATCTCTATATATAGATAGCAGATCAGGATTTTTTTTTATAGAATAAATAAAATCTAGATTCTCTTATTTAAATATAGTCTGGCTCTGATATAACAGTTATTTATTCTTTTTTTTAAAAAAATTCTCTAATCTTCTGATCAGACTGTCAGGTTTAATTCTATAATATTTAGGATAATAAATAATACAGAAGTTAAAATAAAATAGAAATTCTAATTACCAGGCCTGGCGGCAGTTCAGGAGCTTAGTAAATATAAAATATTCTAGATTATAATAATCTGTAATAACTTAGATTAGAAATAAGATTTTTTTAAACTCTAGATATTACTCTTTAAAGCAGTAAATAATTATAAGAAATTCTTTATTATAAATCTTATAATTATACTCTGTCAAGATATATTTCTTAAAAAAAAAAAAAAATATAATAAATTATTATTATTATATTAAAATAAGACTCCAGCAGAGATATAATCAGAGATATTAATTTTAAATATTATTTTATAAATTTAATCAAAGGACTGGAGTACAGGGATATTAATAGAAATCTTTTATAAATAATTAAAAATATCTTAACAGATTATATTTTACTGGAAAAAAATATTTTTTTAATAAGATATATAAGCAGGGCGGTTAACTTAAAGAAATCTTAAATAAAATAATAGTAAAAATTATTAAAGTCTAGAAAGACTTATATATCAGTAATATAAATTAAAATAAATTAATCAATAATAATTCTAATCTTTTTAAAATCTATATAAAATCTGTCACAGCTTATAATAAGATCTAGAAACTTAGTTTTAAAGATAATAAACTTATATTTAAATAATTTAGTAAACAGGCTGGCTACATAAAATTTCTAAAAAATCTTTTTAATATAATCCATAGAGTGGATATTCTTAACCTGTATTTTAACCGTTTGGCTGGATACAGGTTAAAATATAGAGGTCAGGTATAGATATTATAGATTAATAAAGAAGTATAAGGTATTATTATTATGTAATTTATATATATAAATAGATAATTTATATATATTACATAATATGATTACCTAATACATACACATTACCGTATAATACGCAACGGTTAAAAAATCACTAAGAGAAAGGGGGCTATAATAATTATTACTGTATTAAATACAGACCTTTTGTATTGGGTGGTATTAGAAATGTAATCTATAAATGTAACTTAAGAGTATATTTAAATACAAATTCAAAACATCTGATTTCATTGACATGGTTTACCTAATACCAATTTCAAAAGGTCAGTATTTAACCTGGACGGTGAAGAATATCCACTCTAATAATCCAGATACTTACTTTTAATTTAGTTATAAATAAGAATATTATTTAAATAAATTATATAAAATACATCCAGATAATCTTGCAGGATATTATTAATATAATACTGAAAAATAATAGAAGTTTCTGATAGCTTAAATAGCATGACTAGTAATTTATAGAAATCTAGTCTTATATAAAATACTGTCAGGTATTCCTGGTTCTTAATAATCCAGATATTATTAAAAACACTAATAATATTAATCT
>NW_020291231.1:0-12742 GCF_003184625.1 Aspergillus neoniger CBS 115656 | reverse complement strand
TTGCTTCAGCTAGGGGATGAAAGACCTTATTTATCATTTTCAGTGAATGATTCTAGATCAGAATCATGAATCATCAGTTTGATCATTAGACAAAGAAAATGGGGTAAGCAAGTGGGGTAAGGAACACAAATTTTAGATAATTAATTATCTATTCCAATATAAACTCTATCTATTATTTTTATTGATAATTAGACCTTTTTTTCAAAATTACAGGAATCATCTAATTAAATTAAAAGAAAATAAAATTAATCAGAATTACCTGACCCTGAATCATTAAAACAAGCATGAAATTTTGTAATATAAATAAATTAAATAAAATAAATAATATAGATTCAATTATTTTTACATGCATTTATAACATGAATGTCATAGAACAACCTAGGGGAGTTGTACACACAAGGCCAAAAAGACCATCATTACCCGCAGCTACCTGCGGACCCCTAGAATCCTGCTTATATAGACATGTATACACGGGAGTAGGTGGTCGCTACCACCAATCTATTACAATGAAATACTAAAATTATAAAAACATGACCTGCCAGCTCTACCAGTTAATTAAAAAGAATTATAAAAATATTCTTACTAGTAATAATTCACTGAAGCCGCAAAAATTAAATATTAATAATTATAAATAATATAAATATAGATCTCTATATCAGAAGAGAAAGTAAAAGATTATCAAATTCTTCTATTAAAATAGATCTTTATGAATAAATTTAATAAAAATATAAATTTATCAAAGTTTAAAGTCTGTATTTATATACGGGGAGACCTTCAATCTAATTAATCTTAGAAGAAAATTAGAGCCTTGACCCTAGAATCTTAAATTTTAAGAATAATATTTATATTAATTACAGTCTTTGACCTTGAAACATACTAATTAAATATAATAAATATTTTCTTGAATAGTCTTCTATATAAAGAAATTTATATATTATACCCTCCTGGTTTTAAAGCCAAGGAAAAAGTACTTAGATTATTTAAAATTCTCTATAAGCTATAGAAGTCATCTTTACTTTAACAGAAAATAATCAAGGAAATCTTTATTAAACTAGACTTACAGCCAGTAAATGAAGATCCTTGTATTTTTATAAATAATTATCTAATTTTGATTATTTTTATTAATAATATTATCATTATTTTTTATAAAACAAACTAAAAAATATTTGAAAATTTCAAGGATTCATTGACCTCTATATATAATATAAAGAAAATAAATAAAGTAATAAAATTCTTGAATATTAATATTATTTATAAATTATAATAAAAAAAATTAAAAATTATAGATATCATAAACAGATTATATCAAAAAAATTAATTATTAAATTAATATAACTAAGCAAAACTATTGAAAATACTATATATTATAAATATTATAAAAGATATAAATTAATTAAATATACATGCAAACCCTGCTTAAATTAAACTATATTAATAAAAAATTAGTTTTTTATTATATACAGCCATTATTTCATGTCCAGATATTATAAAAACAATATAAATACTCAGTAAATTTCTATTAGACCCACTTCCAAAGTATTAAAATACTATAAATCATGTAATTTCCTATCTATATAAATCTAGATATCTTTGCATTAAATATTCAAATAAATATATAAAGTAAATAAATCTAATTTTTTAAATAGCCAGTGATATAGTATTTACAAGTAATATAAATAAAATAAGCTAAGAGGCTTACATATATAAACTTTTAAATAAACTAATTAATTAGATATCTAAAAAGCAAAAAACAGTAATATTATCTATTATAAAAGCTAAACTTTTATCTCTTACTTAAGTCAGCAAGTAATTTCTCTAGTAGATTTAAATCTTTAAAACTATATAATTTAATCCTGAAAAATCTATTTATATTATTTATAATAATATATAAATAATATAAATTTTAATAAATAAATATTTACTGTACAGATCAAAACTCAAATATATTAATATTTATTAAAATCAATTAGAACAGTAAATCAATATAAACAAAATTAAAATAAAATAGATTTTAACTAATCAGATACCTGCTAATAGCCTGATTAAATAACTGACCGGCTGTGATAGGATCTACTTGTCAGGGTAGAAAGCCTGTCGACTAGGTAAGGAATCAACCACTAATCGCAATGGAATTGGATATTAATGATAAAGATAGTCTATATTCATAGAATAGACTGATTCTTGAGGAATCAGTAGTTCCTTACAGAGAAATTAATATCTTTTAGATATTAATAGAATGCAGAACTATTATTAATAATCTTATAACTCTCATGATTACTTTAATATATTATTCTGATATCTTTGACTATGGTTACTGGTTTATTAACTTATTCTATTATAAATAATATTTCTTTTACTAAGCCGAACCGTCTGGATCAGTATATATAGAAATAACTTTATAATTATCTGATAAAGTAATAGTAACAGGAAGTTATTAAATAACAGAATAATTAGAATAAAAAGCTTGTAAAATTAATATAATATTAATATAAAATATATTAGAGTCTGTATATATTAGTAATATTAATCTGATTTATACTGGAATTTATACTATTTATTTATTTTATAATATAAACAAGACTTTCTTTTATATATTATCTTTTTTTCTTTTTTATCTTGCTTTCTCTCCTGTATCTTATTACTTTTTTTTATTTATTATATTATTTATTCTATTATTATATTTTCTTTTATTTCTGTTGGTATTTTATAATTATAATCTTATTTTTATTAATATCTCTTTATTATTATTAGTTTTTATTATCTTTTAACTAAGATATCTAGAGGAATCTGCTGTCTAATATAGTATATATTTATTAAAATTTATTATAATTTCTATATATATTAGCTCTGATATATTAATAATAATTTTAATTTAATTAAAAATATAATTTATAATATTAGCCGTTTTATAAATATACAGACTTTTATTTTATATTACTTCTATTCTAATATAAAGAAATTATATAAATTTATATATTTTATATAATTAATTAGAAAATTATTAGTTAATATATTTAAATAATAACAGGAATTCTGGGCAATACTTATAATCTAATAATAATTATTAAATAAATAACTAATATATTAGAGCAGGAGTATTAAAATAAGAATATAAAGCTAGTAATTTAAAAGAAAATCCTTATTTTATTTATTATATTTAATAATACAGAGAAAGTCTATATTCATAAATTTAATATAAAAAATTCTAAGACTACTAAATATATAAATTATAAAATCTTAAAAGTATACAAGATATAATAACTGATTATTTAAAATATTATAGAAATATATTACTGAGTACAGCAAGTTTCTTATATTATATTATTCTTTTTTAGTTTAATTAATTTCTTATTTTAATCTGAATATTTCTGTTAAAATACAGTAGTAATATAAAATAGAATTACTCTTATATTTTCTTTCCAGTGATATTAATTATATTAATTAAATCTTAATTCTTTATAATTTTATTAATACTGTTAAGACTGCAGCGTGTATCCAATATTCTGATATATAAGTTATAAAAAATTCAGATAATAAGAATAATAATAAAAGATTAAATATAAACTCTTAAATTCTTTATCTTAAGATCTTTTTTTATTTATATCCTGGATTTACAATAGGTATCTAGATCCTGATAGTATTTTAAGAATATATTAAAGAAAATATTAGTTAGATATATATAGATGCCGTCTATTATCTTATAATAAAGAATTTTTTAATATATTTTTTAATATATTCAGTCATGGTTAATAAAAATATATAAAGTTTAATATAATTAAATAGATCTGAGGATAATAAATAATATAACTATAATTATTTTTTAATATTCTAATATTATATTCTGGTTATATACAACTTTTTATATCTTTTCTAATAATTCTTGATAAATTCAGATATATTAAATATATTTATACTAGAGATTTATTAATTATATTTACTTAGCTAGTCTTTCTACTTAATTAAATAATAGTCTTAGTTATTATAATATTAATAATTTTTAATTTTCTTAATCTTTTATTTATCCTTATTATCTAGCTCTGGTATTGAAAGTAATTCTTTATAATTTTAATTAATATTTTATAATTTCAGTAAAGAAACATGAAATATAGTATAAATTTATTTATATTTCTTAGATAGATATAAGTAATATATCTGGAATCTAATATATTTAAAGATCTAAAAGAATTTTATAAATTTTAGAGCTAATTTTCTTAATTCTTTGAGCTGTAGATTTTAGATTAATAATTTTATTAAATCTCTTTTCTTGAAAGAAAATAGTCTTCTATATTTATTATAATATTTCTTTTACTTTTTTATAATTATTTACTATATTCTTTATAACTATTCTCTTATTTTACTAAACTTTTTAATCCTGTTTTATACAGCTGGGATCTCTTATTATTAAGTATTATTCTTAATTCTTAAATAAAAGTCTGGTAAATAGTTATATATAATATTATAAGAAAATAAGCCTGTGGTTATATTATTTATATTATTATAAATAAATTAAATAATTAATAATATAACAGACTAGTTAGTATTGAATTAGCTAGAATAATATTAAAAATAATATTTCAGAATCTGGTTTATCTATTCTATTTAATTATTAGTTTATAAATAAAATATTATTAAAAGCTTCAAGTTTATATAGATATTATAAGCTAAATTTAACTAAAACTTGCTTGTAAAGATTAATTCTTAATTAAATATAATATTTATAAAAAATCTAAAGATTAATTTAATCTGTTTATAAAAGAGTTCAGTAAGGTCTAAAGTACTTATTATTAATAGAATAATAAGAAAAACAGTATTTTAAAAATTAATTAATAATAATAAAGATAACATTAACAGTTCTTTTATATTAAATAACTAAAGATAATCCTGTGATGAAGTCTATTATTAATTTAATAAAAAAATAAAATAGAATTAATATTAATTTAAGATTATTATATAACTGATATTTTAAAGTGGTATTATCTTGATATATTAAATAAATTAATTATATTATATTATAATTTATTTTAATAGAACTTCCTTCATAGCAGTATTTTTATTTATATTTTTCTGAAGTATCCTGTTAATTAATTATTATAATATAAATAAATAAATATCTAGTATAATATCTTAGATAAAAAAATATAATAATAGTCTTTAAAATATAAATAATCTATAATTTTGATTATCCAGTACTTTTAGCCTGGTTATCTTTATAAAATAATAATTTTTTATTATTATATTTCTAGATCTTTGTTTCATAAATACAAGATTATTTCTTAAAATTAAAAATTATATATATTTAAATATAAAATTTCTACAGCACATATTCATGATACTATAAATTAAAAAATAAATCTCTCTTAGAATAAATTTTTCTAAATAGTCTAGTTAACTGTTTCTATACTAGTTTAATTCTTAGAATTCTTTGAACTCAATATAATATAAGTATTAAATCTAGAATAATCCTGTATATCTTAAGATTTAAACTGGGATTTCTCTTTAATTAAATTCTTTATTATCAGAAATAAAATTTCTATAAATTATTCTTAAATTGAAGTTAATAATTCTTCTTATAAAGCAGATTTTATCTAGAATTTTAAAGATATTCTAGAAGATTTATTTACTAGATTTAATTTTTCTATTCTATATTTAATAATAAAATTATAAAAGATTAGATTTATAAGCTATCAGGCTTGTCTTTTATTAATTCTGGTTTAATATATAAAAAATTATAAGTTAAAATAATTAAATAAGACTTTAATAATTTAGGAAGCATCTTTGAAATACTATTATTATTATTTAAAGAAATAAATAATAATAAATAATTCTTAATCTAAAATATTATAATTTAGTTCAGTACCAGAAAATTTACAAGACTAGAAAATAACTAGATAGAATATATTTTTATTATCAGATTAGAATAGGATGCTGCTTATTTCTTTTTTTAATATATTAATTTTTAAATATCAGGACTTCATAGAATTGAAGTATATTAATAAAGATATTTATTAAAAGATAGTAATTAAGTAATAAAAAACAAGCTGCTTATATAGATTTAAATAGATTTTTCTAGATTTTTAACTGTTAACTGCTCCACAAAGTAGAAAGATAAAAGATAAGATAATTTATAAATAATTTTAAATAAATTAATAGTAAAAATTATAGAATTCTAAAAAAATCTAAATATCATGATAACTTTTAGAGATCAGTTATGAAATATTATTATTTATTTATTAAGAATTCATAGATATTATATCAGCATTAATAATATATTCTAGAAATTTGATTTAAGACTAGTAAAATAAATATTTAAATAATTTTATATAAAATTAAGCTTCTTAAAGTCTTTCTAGCACTTGACAAATATATTTTATATAAGATTTTTTATTAAATAAGAAGATAAGAATATTATTTAAATATATTATATAAAAATTATTAAGAAGTCTATAAAGTACTATATATATATATAATTTTAGAATATTATAAAAATACTAATTAGTCTGAATAATATAACAGTATATTTAAAATAGCTATATTAAATATAAAATATTATCTTTTATTTATTATTTTTCTTAATATGGATTTGGTAGTAAGTATTTTTAATATTAATTTTTAAAATAATATTTACTATCTAAAACTTTATCAAGAATCTCTAAAATAAAAGATAAAGAATAATAATTTTTAATAAAAACTTTGTTAAGATCTCTATATTTTATATAAAAATATAAATTATTATTTATTTTAAATATAAAAAAGATAAGAGCTTTTACAGGATTTTTTAAAAATTAAATTCACTCTAGTTTTAAATTTTCTTTAATATATTTTTATAGAATCTTAAGTTTAACTTCTAATAAAGAATATATAAAATTATAAAAAAATATTTTATTAAATTTAATATTAATAACATAGTCCGCAGGACTATGAGGAGGAAGTTATTAAAAAAAATTTATAAAAAATATATCTCAGAACTCCTGGAGTTTAATTAAGATTATCTCTAGATTTAAAAATAAATTCAAAAATCTTTTCTCTGGTAGTTAAATATCTTTAAAAAGCTTAATAATAATATATATCTTTACTAAATTCCAGATTGCTTTATCAAATTGGGTAATAAAAATAAATAATATATTAAATTATTATTATTAATTTTATATTAATAGATTAATATAGAAATCTTAAAATATAATTATTAATAATAGAATCAGGCTGTTTTTCAAGCAAGAATCTTAGTTAATCTTTATATAATACTGTTTAAAAATATAGGTGCTTTCCTATGAATTAATAATAGTAATAAAAACTTTCTTTATACTGTAAATAAAAGTAATAATTTAATTAATAATTTTAATTTTAAATACAGTAACTAGGGTATATTAAAGATAATAAGTCTTAATAAATTAGTAACTGATAATATCTACTTTAATATAATTATCTAAGTCTGTAAAGGTTTTAAGACTATTTTAAATATAAATAAGAATATAAAAATGATAGGTAGTCTTTATTATAAATAAAGAAATTAAAATTATAGAATTTATTCTAACTTCTCTATTTTTCTCTTAAAATCTGATAAATATTAGTAGATTTTAGTAGATTAAATATTTTTACTTTTAGTAGTGTCAGTTTATAAAATACTAAGTATTATTATATATAAAATATTATAATTAATTATTATTTTTTCTAATAAGATTTTTCTTGCGGTTTAATATATCTTCTTTAATTAATCTATTAGAATGATCTTAGAGATGTTTATATAATTTATAAATATTAAATTAATTATTATTTTACTTATATTTTTATCTATTACTTTATAATTTATAATAATAAATAATAATAGTTACTATTTTGTCCTGTTCTTCTGGTAAATAAAGAATATATTTTTAAATATAATAATTAAGATTAGATAATAATTTAATAAAGTATAATAAGATTTTTTCTTTCTCTACTTAATAAGGAAAGTATTACTCTAAGATATTAAGATAAGTATAAAATTCTCTTAGATCTTAACTGTATTACTGGTGAGCTTATTTAAATTAAATTATAATATTAGATTAGAAAATAATAATATTCTAGATCAGGATAAGAATTTAATTTTTAAACTAAGATTATAATTTCTTAAAAAATTATTTTATTTCTAGACTTTTATTATTAATAAAATAATATTATCTTTGTCTACACGCAGGATCTATATAATTAATAATAATAAAGATTTTATATTTTTCTAAAGAATATTTTTTAAAAGTCTTTTAAAATATATATTCCAGATCAGTGATCTATTCTTGATATTTTTAAAAATTAAAATTTAAAGTAAAATAAAGAGTATTTTTAAACTTAATCTCTTTTTTATCTTTTTCTAACTCGGAGAAGAATTAATAGTATTTAAAAAAGATCTTACCCGGGGAATTATTTCTTTAAAAATAGATTATTCTTCTCTGCAGATTAATAGCTTGTTCTAATTAATAAACATAATTTTCTAATTATTAGATTTTCTTAGTAGTAGGAATAGTATTTGATGATAATTCTGGATTAATATAATTACTAGATATCTCTCTTTCTTCACTATCTTTAAAAAATAGTATTTTTTTTAGATAATTAAAATGGGAAGGATCAGAATATAATAGAATCTACTTATTAGAGTAGAAAGTCTATTAACTAGATAAGAAATTAACCACTAATCACAATGGAATTAGATATTAATAATAAAGATAGCCTATATCTATAGAATAGACTGATTCTTAAGAGATCAGTAGTCTCTTACAGGAGAATTAATATCTTTTAAATATTAATAGAATATAGAACCACTATTAATGACCTTACAACTCTCATGATCACTTTAATACGTCATTCCAATGCCTTTGGCTGCAGTCACCGGTTTACCGACCCGTTCTATCACACCGGCCAAAAATTTCAAAATTTTATTAAACATTTAAATATAAAAAATTCTGAATATTTAACTTAAAAATAAGTAAAAGTAAACCAGCCAAACTAACAGATTTATATATCATACAAATCTGGGAGAATATATTAGCTGGAAATCAGGATTCCTTATTAATCAGAAAATAATTATTCATTAATTACCTAACTCAGCTAAAACTCCCATACAAATTCTATAGGAATTCCAGCAGAAATAGATAACATAAGAATAAACTATTACTTCTATATAAAGTCTTATATTACTGACATTATTCTGATTATTTAATTAATGTTTCTTTATTCACTATTTATTACTCTATTTGCTTACTCTACTTTCTTTATATAACAGATAAAATAATAATTTATAACTTTAATCTAAAATTATTTATTAAAAATAATAAATAAGACTTTTTATCCCCTAAAGCAAGCAAGCAAGTTAAATTCATTTACTTTCTATCTAAAGAATCTACTTATTTCCTGTTTAGGAAGTAAATGTTTGCTTTCCTTTGATAAATTTATTAATTATATTAATCTCTTATTATTATTATAATTACTTTGATCTAGTTTCCTGATTAGAACTAGTAATATTACTTCTTTAGGCTTAGTGCTAAATCACTCTTATTATTTTGATCTAGTTTCTTAATTAGGACTAGTATCACGTGACCAATATAAAGAGTCCTGTAAAAGGCTTTTGCGGGATCCTCTTATCATCCGACATATCAAGCCTGTGACTGGCCTTTTAAAAAATACTTACAATCTTATTAAAACCATTGAATGGGCCGCTGTCATCTTAGATAAAAAATATTAAAGTAATAATATAAAACAAATTATTCGCGAAGAGATCCACGTCCTTGCAAAGATATTTAATAATATAGAAAATACTTATACTTGTAAATTCTTTCTAAAGAGTATTAAAACTATAAAATATTTAATTTTATTATAATTAAGAGATATAGTCTTCGTTGTTTTATTATTAATATTTTATTAAAAGTTTATTACTAAGTATACTAAGTTTATTAAAACTTATTATATTCTGCTAGTCTAGTTAGTTCTTTATCCTAGTTTCTATATTTTATTTAAAAATTATTATATCTATAAAGTAAAAATACTGTTATATTTACTACCGGATAATCCTGAATATATAAGCTGGATTTCTGCTTTATAAAATTTTCTTGATTCTGTAAAAGCTATAGTATATATCTAATATCCAGATATTAATAATTCAGAAATAGCTTCAAATAATAAGAATAATATTATTAGATTAATAGTAAATCTCTATATTCTTTTTTTTTAATTTATTTTCCCAGTAAATATTCCTGAGTTATGATAAGAAAGCCTGGTTATTATTATTATTTAATTTATAAATGTATAATAAATATAATAAAATATATTTAAATATTCTCTGCTGCCTTATAACAGAATGATTTTATATTTATTAATATATTTAATCTGTAATAATATAATTAATAAATAATGTCGGATTGACCCAGGGGCGCTAGTCCGAAACAGGAAGGCAGTCTAGCGGGGCTAGGCCAATCAGATGATAAGAGGATCCTGTAAAAGCCTTTTACAGGATGCTCTATCTTAGTCCTGTGATACTAGTCCTAATCAGGAAACTAGATCAAAATAATAAGAATAATCGTAATCAAATCAATCAAATAAATGATGATATGATAATATAATCAGGTCATGTAATACTGGTCCCAGTCAGGAAACTAGATATTAAATTAATAATAATAATAATAGATGATCAATACAATTGACAAACTTGTCAAAGGGAAGTAAATATTTACTTTCTAGATAGAAAATAAGTGGATTCTTTAGATAGGAAGTAAATGAATTCAACTTACTTCCTTGCTTTAGCTAGGAGATGAAAGACCTTATTTATTATTTTCAGTGAATAATTCTAGATCAGAATCATGAATCATCAGTTTGCTTTTTAAATAAAGAAAGTAAGGTAAGCAAGTAGGATAATAAGCAGTAAATAAAGAAATATTAATCAAATAATCAGAATGATGTCAATAATACAAAACTTCACATGAAAAATGATTCATCTTTATGTTATCCGTCTTAGCTGGGATTCCCATAGAATTTGTATGGGATTCTCAGCTGAGTTGGGTAGTTAAGAGATGATTATTTTAATTAGTAAGGATTCCTGATTTCCAGCCAACAAATAATATAATAGATTGATATTCCCATAACTTATTCTTAAAAAGTATAAAATAATTTATTAATAATTCTCTTCTGTTTCTTTAATATATTATATTTTTTATAAAATTTCTAATATTATTTTATAGCTTTGAGTACATTCTCTATATTTTTACTAGAAATTTATTAATTATATTTACTTAGTTATTCTTTTTATTTAATCAGATAATAGTCTTAGCTGTTATAATACTAGTAATCTTTAATTTTTTTAACTTTTTATTTATTTTTATTATCTAGTTCTGGTATCAGAAATAGTTCTTTATAATTTTTTCTAATATTCTATAATTCTAACAAGGAAATATAAAATATATTATAAATTTATCTATATTTCTTAGATAAATATAAGCGATACGCCTGGAATCTAATATATTTAAAAATTTAAAGAAATTTATAAACTTTAGAGCTAACTTTCTTGACTCTTTAAACTGTAAGTTCTAGATTAATAATTTTATTAAATCTTTTTTTTTTAAAGAAGAATAATTTTCTGTGCTTATTATAATATTCTTTATATTTTTTTATAATTATTTACTATATTTTTATAGCTATTCTCTTGTTTTTCTAAGCTTTTTATTCTTATTTTATATAGCTGGGACCTCTTATTATTAAAAATTATTCTTAATTCTAAGATAAAAATCTAATAAATAATTATATAAAATATTATAAAAGAACAGGCTTATAGTTATATTATCTATATTATTATTAATAAAAATAATAATTTTTAATAGAAATTTTATTAAGATCTTTATAATTTATATAAAAATATAAATTATTATTTTTTTAAATATAAAGAAAATAAGGGCTCCTTGTGATAGGATCTACTTGTCAGGGTAGAAAGCCTGTTGACTAGGTAAGGAATCAACCACTAAATGCAATGGAATTGTCTAGTAATAACAAAGATAGTCTATATTCATGAGATAGACTGATTCTTGAGGGATCAGTAGTCCCTTATAAAAGAATTAATATTTTTTAGATATTAATAAAATATAGAATTATTATTAATAATTTTATAACTCTCATGATTACTTTAATATATTATTTTAATATCTTTGGCTGTAGTTACTGGTTTATTAATCTGTTTTATTATAAATAATATCTCTTTTACTGAGCCGAACTGTCTGGATTAGTATATATAGAAATAATTTTATAATTATTTAATAAGATAATAATAACAGGGAGTTATTCAGTAGCAGAATAACCAGGATAAAAAACTTGTAAAATTAATATAATACTAATATAAAATATATCAGAGTCTGTATATATTAGTAATATTAATCTAGTTTATATTAGGATCTATACTATTTACTTATCTTGTAATATAAATAAGAACTTTTCTTATATATTATCTCTTCTTTCTCTTTATCTTTCTTTCTTCGCTGTATCTTATTCTTTGTTTTCTTTTATTTATTATATCTTTTATTCTACTACTACATTTCTGTTTATTTCCATTGGGATTTTATAATTATAATCTTATTCTTATTAATATCTCTTTATTATTATCAGTTTTTATTATCTTTTAAGTAAGATGTCTAGAAGAATCTACTATCTGATATAATATATGTTGGCTGGAAATCAGGAATCCTTATTAACTAAAGCAATCATCTCTTAACTACCCAACTCAGCTGAGAATCCCATA
>NW_020291230.1:0-14865 GCF_003184625.1 Aspergillus neoniger CBS 115656 | reverse complement strand
TATTCTAACTTATAGTTTATACTTTAACTTATAGTTCATGCTCTAACTTATAGATTTATATTCTGATTTTATAATTCATATTCTAATTCATAATTCATGCTCTAACTCATGGTTTATATTTTAATTTATAATCTATATCTTATCTCATAGTTTATAGAAGTTTTTTTTAACCAGAGCTGAGTCTTGATTCTAGTTCCAGTTAGAAAGAGCTTCCAGAGATTATTCTAATAAAAATATTTCTTTTTATTAATTTACTAAATTTAAATATAATTATCTACTCTACCAGTATAGTAATACTGCTGAAAATTAAAAGAATACTAAATAAATAACACAGTTCAAATATATTAGAATTTTAATAGAAAATCTTCTTAAAATATAATAGTATTATAGTCAGGAATATAATAATATTATACTTCTTTTTATTAGAAATCTAACTAATCAGAGTAGATTAAAGTATTTGGAATTCCTGTATTCTAATAGTATTGTACTGTAATATTATTATTTCTCTAGTATAGATTTTATTCTAATTTATAGATTTATATCTTATCTTATAGTTCATAAGAGCTCTTTTTAACCAGAACCAAGTCTTGATTCTGGCTCCGGTCAGAAAGAACTTCCGGAGATTATTTTAATAAAAATATTTTTCTCTATTAATTTACTAAATTTAAATATAATTATCTACTCTACCAGTATAGTAATACTGCTGAAAATTAAAAGGATACTAAATAAATGGCACAGTTCAAATATATTAAAATTTTAATAGAAAATCTTTCTAAAATATAGTATTGCAGTTAGGAATATAATAATATTATATTTTTCTTTACCAGAAATCTGACTAATCAGAGTAGATTAAAGTATTTAGAATTTCTATACTCTAATAGTATTTTACTGTAATATTATTATTCCTCTGGTATAAGACTCTCAGAGATCATTTTAATAAAAATATTTCTTTTTATTAATTTATTAAATTTAAATATAATTATCTATTTTACCAGTATAGTAATACTACTAAAAATTAAAAGGATACTAAATAAATAATATAGTTTAAATATATCAAAATTTTAATAGAAAATCTTTTTAAAATATAATAATATTATAATTAAGAATATAATAGTATTATACTCTTCTTTTCCAGAAATCTGACTAATTAGAGTAGATTAAAAGATTTAGAATTCCTATATTTTAATAGTATTGTATTGTAATATTATTATTTTTTTAGTATAAATAATCCTTTTTAATTAGAGCCAAGCCTTGATTCTAGCTCCGGTCAGGAAAGACTTCCGGAGATTACTTTAATAAAAATATTTCTCTCTGCTAACTTACTAAATTTAAATATAATTATTTACTTTACTAATATAGTAATACTGCTGAGAATTAAAAGGATACTAAATAAATAATATAATTCAAATATATTAAAATTTTAATAGAAAATCTTTTCAA
Organism: Aspergillus neoniger CBS 115656; assembly: GCF_003184625.1. Classification (NCBI taxonomy): domain Eukaryota; kingdom Fungi; phylum Ascomycota; class Eurotiomycetes; order Eurotiales; family Aspergillaceae; genus Aspergillus; species Aspergillus neoniger. The sequence goes on along the minus strand of NW_020291230.1, from coordinate 13,425 downwards.
AATATAATAATATTACAGTCAGGAATATAATAGCATTATATCTTTCTTTTCCAGAAATCTGACTAATTAAAGTAAATTAAAAGATTTAGAATTTCTGTATTCTAATAATATTATATTATAATATTATTACTCCTCTGGTATAACTGTACAGTTAAGAATAAATTACAGTTAAGAGATTATTTTAATTAATCTTAACTACTAGTTAGAAAAATCAGATATACTCAGAAGATTAATAATTATAGATTAATTAATAATTTATACAGAGTTTTTACAAGAATAATATACCAGTGGTAATATATTTTTAATTACTATATTATTAAAACAGATATTAGATTAATTATTAATTAATAATAATCTAATTTTCTGGCTAGTAGCCAGCAGCCTAATTACTTTTATATTAGAATTTTACAGATAATACTAGGAATCTAAATATAATTAAATTAGACTACTAGAGAGAAATATATTAATTATTATTTAAATTATTCTTTATATTATCTTAGTCAGTGGTTATAATAATAATAAGATTATATAATTTAAGTATCTATTTATATCTGGATATATGTGATATTATTAAACTAAGAAAAAATTAAATTTTTTTTTTAATAATATTTTATTTTTAGAATCATCATCAAGATTATCTATATTCTTATTTTTATTAATATAAAAGATTATTATTAGCTTATCATCTTCTTAATTCTTAACTGTGAATATAATAGAATCTAGAGAAAGATTATTAAAAATATTCTAATATTTTTTAGTAATGGTAAAGTAATCAGTATATATCTAGAATATAAAAACTTTAATAATCTTAGAATACAGGCAGCTCCAGTAATAATAATAAATATCCTGAGAATTATTAAAGAAATATTTAATACTAATATTATTAATTATAATAATTAGAAAGTCCCTAACTATATAATAAAGAATAGAAAACTAATTATAACAAGATTTGTAATAGATAAAAATATCAGAATATCTAATAATTTCTAGATAATTATTAGTATAAATATAATCTTTAATATAAGTAATTTACTATTCTAGTTTTTAATAATCTATATATCTTTAATATTAAGATAAATCTTGAGCTTCTTAAAAGTTATTATAAAAAATAAGAACTTCTAGTACTTTAGGATATTATAAAAAGTCTTATCCAGATCTAAGAATATATTAAAAATTATAAATAATATATTAATAACAGGATTCTGTTAATAATAAAAATAAAAGATTTTTTTAAAGATAATTTAATATTTAAGATATTAATTAATATTATTATCTAGCTAGGTATTCTTCTTGAATTTTTCAAGTTTTAACATAGGGTCTAGAACTGTTATAATTATATAAATATAATCTTTAACCTGGTAAATCTAGTAGTAGTATTTATAAAATTTTTAATATATATTCTCTAGATTTTGGAAGATCTTTTTCTTCTAGAATACCTGCTTTTATACCAGCTGATTAATAGATTAATTAAGATAATTAAAGAAATTATTATAAATATTATAAATTTTATAAATTATAGATCTACTGTTCTCTGACAAGCAAGAGATAAAGAAAAAAAAGAGATATAAAAACTTAAGTAAATATTCTAATTATTTCTATTCTATTGAAATAGAATAAAGATAATTAATATTATTATAATTCTAGTACTAGATAAAGCTCTTAATAATTAAATATAATTTATTTATATAATAAAGCATGAGATAAATTAAGTTTTATCAGATTTTATAGTTAAGAAAAAAATAATATACTGAAATAAATTCTAGCTACTGAGTAAGCTGAAATTTCTTCTAGTATTAAAAACTTATATTTATAAAATATATAATTTTCTAAATTTATAATTAAGAATTAGAGAAGTAGACAAGAGATAATAAATAAAATATAAAAATTATCTATAAAAATCTTATATAAAATATTTAAAAATTATTTATAAAAATCTTATATATTCTATCTCACAGTCTATGGGAGTCCTTTTTAACTAGAGTCTTAATTAATTCTAACTCTGAAAGTCCTTTTTAATTAAAGCTGAATCTTAATTCTGATTTTAATTAAAAAAAACTCTTGAAATCAGAATCAAGACTCAGCTTCAGTTAAAAAGAACTTCTATAAATTATAAAATAAGATATATAAGACTTTTATAAATAACTTCTAGAAAATCCTGTAGAAGCTTTCTATAAATAACTTTTATTATATATCTTCTTAATTATTCAGAAGATACTAGAAGAGATCTCCAGTTTCTTGTTATTATTCTTTTATATATATTCAACAGTTTTATTAATAATCTTAATTCAGAGTTTTTAAAGAAAAATATTAATAGAAAACTGAATAACATAAGCTAGACAGAAAATATAATACTAGTTTTAAATAATCTTTATAAGATTAAAGTCTATTAAAATATTATAAAAATAAATATCCTGGCTGAGTTAAACCTAGAGTTCTAATATAATAATACTAAATATAGTATTATTATTATTAATATTATCAGTAATTATATTTAATAACCAGTAAATAAGATAGTGCTTTTACAGGATTTCTAAGATAATCTTAATTAAATTCTTATCAGTATAAAATCTAGATACTGGTCAGAAATCTAACAGAATCTTATAATAATTTATATTTTCTATTAGAGAATATCCAGTTAAAATAAAAAATATTTTTTAATCTGAATTAATTTAATAATTAACTATAATTAACATACACCCGCTGTCTGGAAACTTTAATAATAATTAAATATATATCTTCTCTGATAGCTCTAAGAAATATTCTTTAATCTATATTTAATAGAAAAGAGTAGGTCTTCAGGAAGATACTAGAATAATAAAATTAATTATCTACTTAAATTAAATATATTTAATAGTATAAAACAGTAGACAGTAAATAATAAAAAAATATAATACTTAATTAAAAAAGTTCTTTTTATCATAGATAATAAAAATCTAGAAATAATATAATAGATATTAATAATAATAATCTGCTGGAGGATCCATTCATAAAAATATTATTAATAATTATATATTTATAATAATTCTTTCTCTAGTATCTGTTTAATAATTTACTTAAAGATATATTAAAATATTTATTTCTTATAATTTTTATAAAGATAATAACTTATAGAACTAGTCCTAGAATTATTAACTACTAGATACTGTAGAATATATAAATATATAATATAGAAAATATAAGAGATACTATCAGGAAATAATATATTTTTTTAAAAGTAAGCCTATATTATTACTGTTTTTTCTTGATTAAAGTAAAAGAATAGCTTTTAATCTTATATATAAGCCTGGCTAAAAATAGTTATCTTCTACCAGTTATAAAAACTTTTCTAGAAAAGCTAGATATAAAATAATTTTCTAATATCTTATAATATACTTAATATCAAGATTTAAAAAAAAAAATAATATAAGTTAAAAAGCTACTCTCTATCCAGCTATTATCATAATTTATAAAGATTTATAAGATAAAGAAAGAGAATTTAATAATATTCTCTGAGAATAAATTTAATAATTATAATTAATTTATAATAGGTTATCTATCTATACAAGAAATCAAAGAAAATAAAGAATAAGAAAAACTTAATTAAATAGTATTATTTTGCTCCTAAATATATGTTAATATAAATATAATCTATTATATTTATATATATTAGAGATATTTAATAATAGTAAATTTTTATTAGAGATATTTTTTAATCTTATCTACAGGTGAGAGTTTGCAGTATTCAGTAATTATTATATAAAATATTTCTAATATAATAAATAATCAGGTTTAATTAAGTAATATAAGAAGAAGTTTTATAAAGATATTCTATAATTATTATGATAATATTATTAATAAAATCTATAAAAATCTTTTACAGATTTTATTTAGAGAATACTGTCTGAATCTTTATATTTATAATTAATAGATTACAGGAAATACAGATTTTTAAATAGACTAAATAAACAGAGTTACACAGAATATTAAAATTAAATAATATAGATAATTTATAGTTTTTAAATTTATTATAAATACTTAGACAGCATTTTAAGTATATAAAAAGAATAATAAATTTATTTATTATTATATAAAATAATTTTCAGAGAGATTTACCAGCCTGGAAAGATAATTTAAAAAATATTAATAATTTATCAGTAATATATAATTAAAATAAAGCTGTAAATATATATATTTATTACTATTTTATATTATAGAAATAATTTTTTTTATAAACTTGATTATTACCATTATTTGAGATAATATTAGATTAAATAGATAAGAATAAGATAAAGCATGCTATTTTCTTTCTTCTAACTATTTTTAAAATTAAGAAAATTAGTCTTGTATTAATTATTAACAAAGATATAAATAATTAAAATAAATAATTATTAACCTGAGTATATCTTATCCATGTTAAGACTTAAAAAAATATAATAAATAGATCTTGATACTAAGAATAATTAAAACAATTAATTATCCTATTTTTGGTTATTCCGTGGTTAAGTATAAGAAAATCTTATATCTAACTATTAACCTGACAGCAGGTATAAATTTTTCTATTAATCTATTCTACCCTGGCCGTTAACCACTCTAGGAATATAATAGTATTATACTTCTTTTTACCAGAAATCTAATTAATCAGAGTGGATTAAAGTATTTAAGATTCCTGTATTCTAATAGTATTATACTACAATATTATTATCTTTCTAGTATAGATTTTACTCTAACTTACAGGTTTTACTGGTATAGTTTATAGGAATCCTTTTTAACCAGAGCCAAGTCTTTATTCTAGTTCTGGTCAGGAAGGACTCCCGGAGATTATTCTAATAAAAATATTTCTTTCTGTTAACTTATTAAATTTAAATATAATTATCTACTCTACCAGTATAGTAATACTGCTGAAAATTAAAAGAATACTAAATAAATAGCACAGTTTAAATATATTAGAATTTTAATAGAAAATCTTTCCAAAATATAATAATATTACAGTCAGAAATATAATAGTATTACACCCTCCTTTGCCAGAAATCTGACTAATTAGAATAGATTAGAGTATTTGGAGTTCCTGCACCCTAATAGCATTGCACTGCGATGTCATTACCCCTCTGGTGTAGACCCCCTGGTAAGGTATGGGGATTGTCGGCCATATAGAAATAGATAGCAGCACACAGATTAACAAAGATGATACACGGCTACTGGAGCCTTGCCATGCATGTTAATAACCGGACTCCGGCACAATCTAGTATTCTGGGCTCTTCAATGTGCTTTACTATAGGAAGTAATGGGCCTCGGACCGGGAGAGCGAAATAACATCAATTTTCCAGCAGTGTCGGACCTCCAGTCAAACAATTTATTCCTTCTAGATTTTGCAGGATAAATAGTGATTATGTCACTGATAGTATACGCTGATACACCCAGTCTGAGATCTAACTTTGAGATATAGTACTACCAAGGTAAAACAACAATGATGATATTGTGCCTGCGGCCTCAGAGATGAGATGATAATAATGCTGTTAAAAGGTCATACTTTTATGTAGGGTCGAAGACAGTTAATATGACAATTATGTATTCATATTCCACCTAAATGTTTTTCTTCTGCATTTCTACAATTGATAAAACCCTAATCAGTGTTGAATGCATGGATTGCACTTCATAACTTAAGAAACAAACCCTCAACCTACCTATTACCTGCTGTGATGGTGTCTCATCTACCTATTTAGGCCTAAGTCAAATACAATCTTTCCACTCGCATGGCCAGTCGCCAGCCTTCCAAACGCTGGCCGAAACTGCTCCAATGGCCACACGCTATCCACCCTTCCCTTACACATTCCCGATTCAATCAACTCGCCGACCGCCCCTAGTTGAGTGCCACTTGGTTGCATTACAAAGAATATATCTTTGACACCCCTTGTGTTCGGATTCTTCCATGGACAGACGGTTCTAGGAGGCTGGAAAATACTTACTACCGTGCCTTTCTCCTTCACTGTCCACCAAGCATCCTGGAGTGCTCGTCCTCCTATACAGTCAACCACCACATCCACCAGCCTTCCGTCCTCCTCCTCTACCCAGGCCTTCAGGTCAGTAACTTGGTAATTCACTGCATCCTTGGCCCCCATCGATCGTACCAGATCGATGTTGTCGGGTCCACATGTTCCGATCACCTCGACGCCCAGCACCTTCGCTGCAAGCTGCACAACCCACAGCCCAACGCCACCAGATGCAGCCGTGACCAGTATTCTTTTGTTTTTCCATGCCGCGCGCGCTTTGGGTATATCCATCACGCCCTCAGGAGGGACTATTCCGGCGTTAATAAAGAGAATCTGCCAAGCAGTCTCGGCTGATACTGGTACCGCAGCAGCCTCGACCCAGGTCAAAAGTTTTGGCTTAAAGGCGAGCTCGTCTGTAGTCGCGATTGTGAAATCACGAGCGTTGCCAGGTCCGGCATAATTTGTGCGAGCATATATCTCAGCCCTGGGTTGGAAAGGGGAATCTGGGGGCGCAGAGACAACGGTACCGGAGACATCGGGACATGGGATTAGAAGGCGATCAGTGGACGGAGGAAAGTTTTTCGGCCAGGAAAGCTCTCCGGCGCAAGGGGAGCATGCCTGGACATGAATCAAGTGCTCGCCTTTCGTTGGGTTGGGGTTGGCAACCACGTCGGTTTGGAGGGTTAGATCATCCGCATTAGATTCAGCGGTTGGCTGAATCAGAGCGCGTGCGGTTTCAACAGGCATGACAATTCCAAGGCCGTGATTGTTCTTTGTTAAATTCAGATTGGGAGAAAGGGTGGATGCATATTCCAATATCACATTAGAATGGTGATCAGAGGGGTGATATATATCCATAAAGTATGATCTCGGCCCTCGTATTCAGCAGGGGTACACCCTCAGGTTCCCGCAGCGCTTCGATCGGATTGGCTGCCATCATTGGAACCTTCGATCCAGACGAGCGATTTCTCGTATTCAATTCCATGATGCCCGGTAGGGTAGAAATTCTAGTAATGATGATGCAATATGCCTTTATTCGATCTCAACCAAATCTCTGGCTACTATTGTGCAAGATCAACAGCCAATTAGGTCGTCCTCTACGTGTGGCAATACCTCTCATATGTGATTTAGCCGTGGTAGGATAAAGGGGATATATATCAGCTATTTGAGATAACGAAATCGATACCTGTGCATAGCGGCTCGGTTGGAGTGACCCTTTCAACCAGCAGCTCTGCCAAGTCCCAGAAATAATACAATTAATCTTTACAAAGGAATGACATCAAGGCTACTCCCATAGGTGCTCTGCAAATAGTCTTTCTATTATGCGTTGAGCTGATAAATAGCCGGTAACAAGAAGGTAGTCAGTTTACATGATGGAGAATATATAGAGATATAGAAGTGCTGTTTCATCTTCTCCTCGTTGTTTGATTAGCTCCCATTTACTGGGATTGAGCAGTGTTGGAGAGTATTATTTTTATTAATTGTCCATTTGCATCCTCAGGATTTAAGATATATATTAAAGGCAATAGTACTATGGCAACCAGGGTAAATCATTTTCCGGTCACTCAGACAAGTACTAATACTTGCAGTACTAAGTAGAGATGCTGATCATACCCAAGACATTTTCAAGACCGCTTTTCTATTAACTGAAGGTTGGGAGAATAGAGAAGCAAGAAAGACACTTACATCTATACTTACTATCAAAAGATATTTGTACTGGAAATTGACTGTAAATAGTAACTGGATTTAGTATCAATAAAATAGTTAGTTACAGTGCTAGCTGTTATTCCCTTCCATGTCGGGAAACATAGAGACACTCTTTCAAATCCAAACCATGTGATACGCTAATCCTGATATGGCTACCTCCGTATTTAAAAATTTTGTTTTATGATTGCATTGACATATTGCAAAGCATATGAGACACGAGTAAATAATATAGTTATGTAGTACTATATATCTAAAAATAATCATCCCCACCACTATGGAGTTGTCCGCACGCACTGCTCCCCATAAGCTTGTTATCTGCAAACACCCAAACCACTTATAAAATTGCAAGAAACATCGATTCTTGGCAATGTAAGATGATTATCCATATGATACACAGCAAGAACAGGCTCACTACATCACAAATGGCAAAGGTAGAAAAGTATAGTGAGCATTCTATTACTAACATATGTAAGAACATGCACTTATTTGGTAGTGCCAGGTCTCCCCTAGTACCTGTCAGTTAACAACCAAGCATCACCTCTATCATGCTGGACGCTCTCTATGACCACCTCACCGAAAAGCCCGGCCTATATATAGCAGAGATGGTTATCTTCCTATACGATAAGTTCAATATATTACCATTGTCATCCAGCATTAGACATGCTCTTTCCCGAGCTGGCTGGACTAAAAGGAAAGCCCAGCAGAAAGCAAAAGAACATAATCCTGAACTACGAGTTTTCTACCAGTATAAACTATGAGTTTCGGTTGTATCATCTTGTGTTCGTCGACGAATCTGGATGCATTAAAAGAATGGAATATAAACAGGTCACTACTGGGCATGACACCAGTCTAAGTGTCAAAATTTCATCAAGGCCAGTACTACCAGATACTACTAGTATATACTCAAGACAGTATTATTCTGTCTTGTATCTTCGAAGGTTCAACTGATGCAGTATTCTTTAAATCATTTATTGAACAGCTTCTACAACACTGTGGGAGGTGGCCGGAGCCAAAATCCGTGCTTATCATAGATAACACATCTTCTTATCATTCCGACCGGGTCAAACAGTTGTGTTCTGACGCGGGTATTAAACTATTAAATTTGCTGCCTTACTCTCCAGATTTCAACCCCATCAAGGAGATATTTGCTGAGCTGAAGACTTATATTAAGAAAGCTTGGTCAGCATACGAAGAGAATCCCAACCAAGAGTTTCATGCCTTCCTCTGGCGGTGTGTTCATGATGTTGGTGCAAAACAAGAGAGCGCTGAAAGCCATTTCCGACATGCAGGTATAGTAATAGAGATTGTATAAGTGGCCGCCATAGTCGAATTCTATGTATGTATAATGAACAGCATAAGTCAGGCTGCGTAAACGTGTTCCAAGCCAGATTGGTTTACTGAGGCCCTCAAAATAATTTGGGCTTGTCGCGTAAGTAGTGGCAGGGCTGGGGTCGTCATATGCAGTGACCTATTTCGGCTCGCAGTTACTGATATCACGATAGCCAGGCGGCTAATTACGACATAGGCGGGGCCAACTTGTCAACGGCTCAGGGTAATTTCTTGCCGCTGATCTTATCTAAGACCTGAAATACAACGTGGTTCTGTACTCGGCAACAACCGAGGTCAGTCTTCTCAACTCCCGGGCATATTCTGCGTCGGAGGTCATTTTTATCTATCCCTTGAGCAATGTGTCGATCAATAGACTCCTCGGAGGCAACTTATAGGGTTGTATTGAATGTATTTTGATGATAAGGTGGAGGTTCCGAAGCGAGATGGTCTGTCGTATTCTTCTTGCATGAAGGTGAGATAGTGCACTTTGGTTGCTCTTCTGTAGATTCCTGAGTTGAAATCGTGCTGGTTGGCTGTGCATTGTCATTTAACGAACGCTGCTCAACCGAGTCCTCAATAGCGACGCTAGATGTCGCCTGCTGCGACGTTGAGCGAGAGGGTTGGCAGGAGGCTACCAAGGGCGTCCCGATCGCCGCAGGTATGGCCACCTTACGATCCGCAAGTGGATTTTGGTCGGCCAACTGCAGGTAACGCTTAACTGAGGCGGCGGAAATGCCGGGAGACAAAATTAGATTCTTGATGAGGTGGTTCTCCATCTCCATTTTTTGCAAGGCGATTCGATTCGCGATGTCCGTCTGCCGGGTTTCCTGCTGAATTGCACGTATTTGTTCCTCTAGCTCCCGGACGTAATCTTGTCTGCGAGCAAGTCAATCGGATGTCTGATAGAATTAGTTAGACTACGAAGAATCGCAGAAAATTTCCTTGAATTGCCGCATACCTGCTGCGCCTTTGCTTCTTGATCCATCGCATCTGGGCACTATAATGATGAGAACCCATAGAGTGAATTCTTTTCTGGTCGTGGTGAATCAGAGCCAAAACAACGTTCTGACTGGCAGAGTGTGGGGAGCGATTGGACCGATGCTATTCAGGTATAGAACAGGTTGAGAGGAGTCGTCCTTTCCGGGGCTGAGCGTACGCGGAACAGAACGGGGCTCCCTGTCCACGTGAAGAGATTACTAATAGTATTTTTGCCCAACTAACATTAACCTGATCGATCTGGCGCAGTGTGGATGCATAGTACAGAATTTCCCGCTCTCATATTGATATCTATATCTAAAGGAAGCTATACAAGTCTCATGTTCGTACATTGTTCCACAAATGGCGCTGAAAAATACGAGGACAGATTACCCTAATCAACGCCGGTAAACGGTAAACTCCAAGCAAAGGAACACGAGGTAGGTGACCAAGAGCACTACACCTGCACTCCTCCCAAGTCCTAAAAAGATGACAGCACAGAATACCAGAGAGGAGAGCCAGACTGCCACCAGCTCAAAAAGCACAAAATTATCTGCCTCTTGTGCCGGGTACCCTGCCACAGCAACGACACCAACACAGAGCGTCAGCAGGAAAATGTTGCTTCCTGCCGTCGTCGCGGCCATAATGCCACCGTGGCCGCGGGAACCACTAAGGATTGCTACCAGTTTTTCTGGCAGAGTAGTAGCAAAGGAGACAACAGTCAGACCGAAGACGGTTCCCGAGAGATGCAGGGAGTCGGCGATGGTGACGGCACTGTGGGAGAGGATATATCCCGACAGTGAAAGCGAGATGAATCCGAGAATGAGCTGGAATATGTGGTAAGGAAGGCTTCTGCATCGTCTGCTCCCTTTGTCTGTTGATGACGGCGCATGATCATTCGCGATGAGAGGAGAGGTCTCGGAGAGAGGGGCGTGGTTGGCGAATTCGTCGTCCTCGCTATCACTGGATTCTCCGTCGCTATCACTATCTGATAGTTCTGGGGGTGAGGCTACACCCTTATATATAGCGTAGATGATAGAGACGATGTAGAGGGCAAAAATAGCAATCAAGACCCCACCGACGATATGGTTTAATTGGTTGAAGAATGCCAGCATCACGAAGAGCGTCGTAACTATGAACAGCAGGGCCGAGTATAACTTTGCGCTACGGTCAAACTCCAGACCCCGGGGGTAAAAGAGTAGCCCTAAAGAAAAGGCGCCGAGGATGTTGGAGATAGTCGAGCCCATGACGTTCCCAAGGGCCAGGGAGCTGCGACGCTGCAGAATGGCGGCAACCACCACGGCGAGCTAATGAGGGATTAGCCAGGAGAGATATTGGATCGAATTGCATTGAATTGCAGACTTCTTCCCATTCAGCACCAGCAGTCAAGAGAGCAATAACAGTCTGCGAGATGCCTAGGCGTCGCCCGACAATGACGGTGTGGTCGATGAATTTATCCGCGCCATAGTCAAGAACAAACACACCTGCAATCAAAGTGGCAACATTAAAAAACAGAGCGTCCCAATCCATTGTTGTCTTTAAGTGTATTTCACGTATGTCCGGGGCAATGGAAATGGCGGGTACTAGAGGAAAAAATTAATACGTCTTGAAAATCAAGTCCCGGAAATCAATTATTATAACTGGGTTGATTCTCAGGAAGGTGCCCAGAGTCGTGGGTGCAGGTGAGGGATGGTCGTTAATTCACTGGCGCGACCCAAAATAGCTTAGTAAGTACTCTCAGATCATGTGACTGTCGCATCACCCATAACAATAATTTCAAATCACACCACCTCTTTCAATCTTCTTACCATCTACTAATACTACTACCACCACCACCACCACCGACCACCATGGCCAAACTCAAGGAAAACATAAGTATAACTACTTTCTCAGTAGTTTATAACTACTTGATATAAGAGAAAAGTAGTTTTAAACTAATTTTATTAATGAAAATAGAACTACTACAAATGGTACTTGTATACCGTGGCTGCTGGCCAGCTGGTGCTTCCCGCCCCTACCCAGGTCAGTATCACTTCAATGAAACCTTATTTATATACTTGCGAAGTAGTTAACAATTACTTGCCAACTACTTAGAATGATAACCTCGAGCATGAAGTCCATTACAGAGAGATCTTCTGCAGGATGGAGGGATGCACAAAGAGGACCATAAGTATATTTTCAACTACTTACTAATGACTTGCCAATTACTTGCTAACTACTAAAAAAAGAAGCAGTACTCATCTACAAATAATCTACACTCGTATTTATAAATTCATAAGGATTTTATTACCAAGGCTGGCAACAAGGGGGGACAGGCCTCACAAAAGCAGGTTAATAATGCTGTTAGTAAGTAAATTACTTGCCAGTTATTTGTCAATTACTTACTAACTACTTGAAAGAATGGTACAAGCAATTATTTAATGATTTTACTGCAGAAAAACAACTTTCTATACCTACACCTACTCATACTCCGAGATCCAAGACCGCTACTTCTGTCAGCCAAACCTTGGCGTCCAGTCCTCTTGGAAAGTTAAATATTAATAGATCTCATTCTCCTCTGCCCCTCTGCCAGGATAGAAAGGTAAGTACTTAATAATTACTTACAAACTGCTTATTAACTAGTTAGCATTACTTACCAAGTACTTAGACCCATCACATTACCAAGATGCGTGCTGAGATCAAGAATATGGATTATCCTTTACCCTGCAGTATTTGTCCAACTGCGAAAGATTACTGTAAAGATAAATAGATATATACATATTTTCTATAATTTGATTATAGTAATCTAGCACCTGAAGCTTCACAGCAAAAGAATAATACTGAGAATAATAAAGAACAGAATAAACAGTCTGAGAAGGAGCAAGATGAACATAATAAGAAATCTGAGGAGGAATCTGAGAAAGAGGATAAGGAGAAGTCTGAGGAGGAGAATGAGAAAGAGAAAAGTAAAGTGTAAACTAATTAAGAAGTAGTTTGCAAGTAATTAACAACTACTTGCAAACTAGTCTATACTTAGATCCTGATTAGGCCGGACCTCCTGTTTTATATATGGATAATCAGTTAGCAAGTAATTAATAAATACTTGAAAGAATAATCTACCAAGATTATAGTAAATATACTTTACAGAATATATATTCTGGCTCATATGTAAAGATATATATTAAAAATATTAAAGAAGAAGTCAAGTACTTAGTAAGTGGTTATAAAGTAGTTAGTAAGTACTTATATTAGCTAGATTAATCTAGATTTTAAAGCCATCTATATTACTTAATTAGATCCAGCTCCTGCGCCTTATTCTTAAGTTCCTGCTTTCAAACTTCCTCTTTCTATTTTTTAATTTCTGCTTCTAATTTTTGTAATTCAAGTTCCTGGCATCTCTACTCTAAATTAATGATATTACTTGAGACAGTACATTATAAACCCCTAGAAATAACAGTCCTAAGTACTT
>NW_020291229.1:0-15532 GCF_003184625.1 Aspergillus neoniger CBS 115656 | reverse complement strand
TATGGGATTCTCAGCTGAGTTGGGTAGTTAAGAGATGATTGCTTTAGTTAGTAAGGATTCCTGATTTCCAGCCAACAATATGTATTAAAAGTATAGACTTATAAAAAAATATAATAAATATCTAATCCAGTATATAGCAGTGGATGATTAAATTAAATTATTTTATTTAATGAAATGTTTCTGTACAGAGAGTTATTCTCAATAAGTTAATTTTTATAGTAATACTAGCAGTACTGGTAATATTAAAAAATTAATATATTATAAATACAAGCATGTTATATATATATATTTAAGAAAAAATTATAAAATAACTCTGTTTTATTTTATTTTTTAAGATTAAATAAAATCTCTATTCAGAGTATTATAATTATCTATATATATTAAAAAATCTGTCCAGTAGAGATATATTTACTGAGTTCTGTTTTTACTTTATTAATATTTTTATAAGCTTTCTCTGTATCAGCTGTATTATTTATAAACAGGTTAATCTTCTAATCCAGCATGTTTCTTTAAGTAAAAGTAAGAAGTATTTGAAAGGCACCTGAAATAAAGATTCAGGAAAGAGTAGATGCAAAGATAAGAAGCATTCAAAACGTACCTGAAGCGAAGATTCAGGGAGAAGCAGATGCAAAGGTAAGTATCCCACGACCACTCTGCACTGTGACTTGAAAATTATGCCGACTAGGGATCGAACGGTGTTTCAGGTCCAGACAAAATAAGGATTGACAGATTGAGAGCTCTTTCTTGATCTTTTGGATGGTGGTGCATGGCCGTTCTTAGTTCGCTGTAATATACTAGACTTTTATTAATAATAATATTCTTAAATAGATTTAAGCTGTATGTCATTAAAAATTTTCAATTAAATAAATAATATATCAAAGATATTTTATATATTTATTACCATTAGGAAGACTTTATGTCTCTGTACTAGAGTAATTTTTATTTTTTGAATAAAATTATTATTAATAAACTTGTATTAATTTTATTAATTTTGGAAAATTTAATTATCTCTGCCAGCTTCTACAGCTGTAAATAATAAAATGATAAGATAATAATTATAAAAACTATATAAAATATGTTTTAAGCTGTTTTAATATATTTTGAAAAATAGATGATAATTCTATCTGTCCCAGAAAAGATACTAAAAATCTTAATTATATTTTTTTATTCTTATAATAATATTTCTATACTCCAGGGCAAGATAACCGTTTTTAAAATATATTTCATTAGATTATAGTTAAGATTAACTTTTATTATATATTACTCTAGTACTGTTTATTATGGCTTTAGTTTTTTCTATATTTAGAATTTCGTGGACTACTATACTGACAGCTATTATATATATAAATTAAATAAAACTTTAAAAAAGATTATTTGAAGAAATTATCAATTGATATTAATTTTAAAATTTAATAATAATTATACTGCTAGTAGAATTATTTATATTAAGATTTTATTTGATAATAATATTTTTAATATTATAATTTATAACTAAAACCAGCATACTTTTTAGTATTATGAATATCAAAATTATAAATATATATTAATATTTTAATAAGTACTTAGCCTATATGTATTATATAAAAAATGATAAAAACATTAATAATCTATATAAATAGAATAAAAACTATAGACATTATATTCTATATTTTATTAATAATATTAAATAATATTACCAGATTCTTTTATAAATCTTTGTATCAGATATAATATATATCAAACAGTTTTCTAGTAAATTATTTAATATCATTATATGTGATATATAAAATACTACTATTATTTTATATAAACAAAAATTTAATCAATTATATTATACAGAATAATCCTGTTTATAAACTAAGAAAAAGACAATAATACCTAAGATAAGAATCGTTATAACAAAGATTATAAAAACTTCTAGATTTAGTTACGATTTATATAATTATATAGTAGATAATCCTATATTTAATAATTATATACTAACTTCTAGAATATCAAATAATATTGGTCTCAAGATATTAAAATAATAATCTATAAATAATTTTACTGGAAGACACCTGTTTTTGTCAGTAAAATTAATAATAATATAATAATAAATAGAAATAACAATAAGTTTTTTACACAGGGCTTTTAGTTATCTAAATAAATAAAATTGAGTTAATGAATTATTATTGAAATAGAAAACGTGACTAATATTGATAATAATAAAGATAAATATTTTTTGAATCTCAACTTTAATAATAGTAATAATACTGATAACAATAATAATTATATACATTTAAATTTTCACAAGGCTATTCATATATAGCTATATTAATTATTTGAACAGATATAAAAAAATTATTCTAGATCTATTTTTCATTAAGATGATAAATTTTAATATTTTAATATTCTGATTCTTCGGGGCCTGGATACAGGAAGTAAAATTATTTATATATATGATATTTATAATTATAGTTTATGGAAAGATATTTTAATATTATTCTTGATAAAATTATGAGTATTTATAGTAAATATCTAGTTATTTATGATTTTGATTTATATTATTTTATGTAGGCTGTACCAGAATATAATTATTAGTATACTAAATAAAAAATTTAGTTCAATTAATTACTAGCTAAAATAATTCAATAATATTAAAGAAGTAAATATATACAAGATATATAAACATAAAGTTATTATTAATCTTATGTAAGTTATTTTATACACCATAAATTAATTAACTGCCAGCCCTGCAAGGACTAATAATAGAAAATCAATTTAATTAAATCTCTAAATTTTCAAGATTTTAATATTAAAATAATAAAATAGACAGCTACTAATCAAAAAAGTTATTATTAACTGTTGGCGGTCGGGCCGGTCCAGGGGCGCTAGTCCGAAAAGGGAAAGCGGTCTAGCGAGGCTAGGCCGGTCAGGGTAGGAGGGGATCAGAAAGAAGCTTGAATTGATTAGGTAATATGGCATTAAGCCTAAAAAGGTAATGATACTAGTCCAAAATAGGAAGCTAGATATTGTGACTGTCAGATAGTCTGGTAATTTAAAAATACGATTATATAATCTTTATATAATCAAGTCAGGTGATACTAGTCCAAAATAGGAAACTAGATATCAAATAAATAAAAGATAAATACAATTGATAAAGTAGTCAAAGGGAAGCAACCTTCCTAAATAGGAAATAAGTCAATCCTTTAGATAGAAAGTGAATGAATTCAAAGAGTGAATAGATTCAATGTTGCTTACTTCTTTCTGATCCAGCTAGGGGTTGAAAGACCCTATTTATCAGTTTCAGTGAATTATTCTAGATCAGAATCATGAATCATCAGTTTGATCATTAAACAAAGAAAGTGGGGTAGGCAGGTGGGGTAAATGACAGTGAATAAAGAAATAATCAGAAGGATATCGATAATACGAGATTTCACATGAAAAATTCTTGTAGAGATAATCCATAATAACTTCATCTGTTCCGTATCCTTCTGAGCTGGGAATCCCCTATAATTTGTATAGGAGTTTCAGGTCGATTGGATATTTTTAAGAATGTTTCTTTTTGATAATTTGATTAGTAATTTATTAAGTGACTTTTCCAGCCAACATTAACTAACCACTATATTATATAAAATTTATAGTTAAATTGTAACTGCCTCTGAATTCTAATTAATGTCAAGGTGCGGGCTGGCGGGGTGGTAGAAAGGTAGCTTGAACAGGAAACAGGAACAGGCAGGAGACTGGCTGGCTAACTACAGTCAGGCTATATATAAAAAGATAGATAAGATATAGTTTAAAGCTATAAACAGAATCTGGAAGACTAATATATTCTATATCTCTTTAGATTATATATCCGGATAGTCAGTCCAGGCTGTACTCCACAGCTAATACTATAATAATATTTCTTTTTTTTTTAAACTGAATTTTTACGAGGGGAAGATCCAGGCTTGTCTAAATAATAATAATAGAAATTCTTAATAATTTAATAAATATTTTCTAAATATTCAGCAGGCTCTGTGGTGGGGTCAGTATATTTTATTTATTTAATAAAATAAAATAATCAGGATCAGCCTTGTCCACAGTAATCCTAGAAAAAATCTAGTATATTCTTAATTTTCTATTCTTTAAGACTATTAACTTTAATATAGAAAGAAAGAGACTAGTACTAGTCTAATAATAAATTATTACTAGTAAAAATAAGCAGGCTTATATAAAATACTGAATAAATCTTTATACTGGAAAGAAGTATCAGATAATAAGTATATAAACTAATAATTTTCTTAATTAGATATAGATCTAGAATATTCCAGTTAAATTTTTTATTAAATTATAATATTCTGATAAATTAGATATTTAGCCAGACTTTCTGGTTCTTTTAGAATCTCAGATTAGAATAATATCTTTTATTTATCTATTTTATATATCTGGCTTAGATTATAATTATCTTAACTTATATAAATTTAATAATTACTTGTATTTTAGTAGTAAATTATTTTATATTTCTGGTAGTAAATTAGTTTAATACAGGTATAGATTTAAACTTTATATAAAAATAAAAGCTGTAATTAGTAAAAAATAGAATAATCTTAATAATATCAGAATAAATAATATTTAAAATAAATTTAATTAAAAGTAACCAGCTGGACCAGTTATCCTGTAGATAATTTATATAAATATAAAGATATTATTTAAATATAATATTTATTTATTTTATCTACCTGTCAGTTTCTGGGTAATAAACTGTTAATAACTTACTTATAATATTTAAATACTAGATTAAATATCTCTAGAAATTAGTAATAAACTAGAAGCTTCTGTTAAAGATAATAAAATAGAATAATTTATATAATTTTTATATATATTAAATATATATATGAGCCACAGCAACAGTATTAGCTATAATACTATAAGAAATCAGATATTTTATTTTAATTAGATAATTAATAATTACTAGTATTATATTATAACTCCTGCTCTCTGGTAAATAGATAATAAAATTTATAAATATATTTTATTAAATATATTCTAGAACTGGTAAAGATTTTAGAATATTCTATTTAGTCTTCTATAAGAAAATTATTTTTTAATAAATATAATAATTTCTTATTTATTATTTTATATAGTAGTACTGGTTTAGCCAATAGTATTCTCAGATTAAGAATTTATAGATATAAGATTTTCTAGGATATTCTGAGAAGGACTTATTATAAGCTAAATAAATTAGATTAATTCTTAGATTAATATAATTAAAAATTTATAAATAATTCTTATAGTATAGTAGGCTTTCTTTTCTTTTATAGAAAGCTAAGAAAATATCTAGATATTAGTCCTTGTCTATTACTAGTATTTTTAAGATATTTAATATTTATTTATTTTTTTTATATATATCTTGCAGAGTGGTCTGGATTTCAGAAAATAATTATAAATCTTATTTATTTTTAAAAGTAATCTAGATTAATTATTAGATTACTGGGGCTAGAATAATTCTATAAAAGTCTTTTATAAGATTTTCCTGGGTAGTTAATAGATCAGATTCCTGTAATTACTCAGATTTATTACTAGTAAAATAAATAGAGTCTAGAGAGTATTTATAGAAATTTTTTATAGAATTTCTATATACAGATAATAAATCAAGATCTTTCTCTATAAAATAAACAGAATCTAGATTCTCTTATTTAAGTATAGTCTAGCTCTAGTATAATAATTATTTATCTCTTTCTTTAGAAAGATTTTCTAATCTTTTAGTCAGGCTGTTAGGCTTGGTTTTATAATATCTAGAATAATAAATAATATAAAAATTAAAATAAGATAAAAATTCTAATTATCAGGCCTGGCAGCAGTTCAGGAGCTTAATAAATATAAAATATTCTAGATTATAATAATCTGTAATAATTTAAATTAAAAATAAGATTTCTTTAAACTCTGGATACTACTTCTTAAAGTAGTAGATAATTATAAGAAGTTTTTTATTATAAATCTTATAATTATACTCTGTTGGGATATATTTCTTAAAGAAAAAGATAATAAAATATAATAGATTATTATTATTATACTAGAATAAGACTCTAGTAAAAATATAGTTAAAAATATTAGTTTTAAATATTATTTTACAGATCTAATTAAAGGGCTGGAGTATAGAGATATCAATAAAAATTTTTTATAAATAATTAAAGATATCTTAGTAGATTATATCTTACTAAAAGAAAATATTCTTTTTAATGAGATATACAAGCAGAATAATTAACTTAGAGAAATCTTAGATAAAATAATAGTAAAAATTACTGAAGTCTAGGAAGACTTATATATTAATAATATAGATTAGAACAGGCTAGTTAATAATAGTTCTAATCTTTTCAGAATTTATATAAAATTTATTACAGTCTATAATGAGACCCAGGAACTTGGTTTCAGGAATAATAAACTTATATTTAAATAATTTAATAAATAGACTAGTTATACAGAGCTTCTAGAAAATCTTTCTGATATAATCTAGATATTTATTTCTAGTTTAGTTATAAATAAGAATATTATTTAAATAAGCTGTATAAAATATATCCAGATAATCTTATAAAATATTATTAATATAATACTAGAAGATAGCAGGGACTTTTAATAATTTAAATAATATAATTAATAATTTATAAAGATCTAGTCTTATATAAAATACTATTAGATAGTCCTAGCTTTTAATAATCTAGATATTATTAAAAATACTAATAATATTAATCTTGGTAAAGTATTATATTCTCTTTAGATTATTTAAAGTCTCTTTAACCAGTAGTAGCGGGTAGTGATCCTTAATTAAAATAGTATTTAAAATATAATAATCTATATAAAATCTTAGATCTCTGTCTAGTTTCTTGATAAATAAAATTAAAAAATTTAAAAAAAAAAAGCTAGAATAAATAAATTTTTTTTATAGATTTTTAACTAGTTATTTATAGAGAACTGTTAGTTCTTCTTAGAATATTTTATATAAAGATTTAAATAACAGGGTCTTTTTCTTTTCTAAAATAATAATATAATTATAAATATAATAAAATAGAAGCTTCTCTACCTCCTAGAGTAAAAATATATTAGTAAATTCCTGGAATTCTTTAAATAATTCAAGCTTTTCCTGGTCAGGGGCGGTATAGAGTACTATATTAAACTAGATAATAATAATTATATAAACAAGATAATTTTAGTAGATATATATAATATATATATTTAAAAAGATAGGCTGGATATTCTTATTTTTCAGAGATTTAAATAAATATATATTTACTAGTTAGGCACAGGCCGGGATATTATAAAAGATATAAATCTTAGTTAACTGGATTAGGATATTACAGAACTTCTAGTAATAGAAATTAATAAATTAGAGAATATAATTAATAAAGTTTATATAGAGATTATAAAGCTTCAGCTAGAATAAACTAATTATAATCAGAAAGTAGGCTAGCTGGGTAATTAAAAAAGAAATATCTTTTTTAATATAATTATATATTTTCAAAGTAGCTTGGATATAATAGATAATTATTCTAGTCTTATTCTCACGGCTGTTAAATCTTATAATAGATTTAGAATATTTCAGAAGATATAATAATAATTATTAGATTTTAATCTAGCTTTTATTTATAACACGGGATATAATACAGCTAGTATTAAATATAATATAAATAAAGATTTATTCTTCTTCAGGGTTCAGTATAATAAAAATTACTATTAAATTAGTTCTTTAGAGTTTCTCTTTAATTAAAAGTTCTCTAGTAATAATTTCAGATAAAGTATAGACTTATACCGGAAATATAGTCTAGTAATAACTTAAATTAAATAAACTTCTTTTAATTATTTACTCAGATTTAGAAAGTATAGATATTCTGGATATAATACTTTGATAAATTAAAATATTAGAAAAGTTAAAAAGTAAACTGAGGCCGGGACTACAGGTAAAGAATAATAATAAGATAATAAATATATTTTCAATAGTAAGGTCAGGTATGCAGAGTAACTAGTATATTAAATATAAATATTAAATTTAAAATAGTTTTAAATTAAATATTAGCTGGAGCTGCAGTAGAAGTATTTTTCTTTTTTTCTTTAGATAGATCTAGACCGGGGTAATAAATAATAGAAAGTAAAGAGATTTATAAGATTATAATCTAGAATAAAGAATTTCTTACTAGCAGGATCTGCAGAAAGTTTCTACAGGATTTTTTTAGAAAAGATAAGATTAGCTGATCCAGTAAGCAGTTTCTAGGACTTATTATAAGAATTTAAAGTATATTATAGTTTTCTATTATCCAGGAACTGAAAGAAATAAATTAGAGTATAGTAGTTTTCTTCAGGCAGAATATTATTTAAAAATATAGTTTTTAACTTACAGTTAATATCTTTTTCTAATATTAAAAATAATATATCTGGATATATTCTGGTTTCTTAAGCCAGATACTGAAATTCAGTAAAATAAATACTAAATTTCTAGTTATTCTGTTTCAGGTAGTATAATTTTAATTAAATATTATAAATATAATCAGAATCTTTAAAGATATATTATAAGAGTTCCAGGATCTCTGTATAATTTATCAGGATATAAATTTTATTCTTAATATAAAACTAGATCTGGTTATACAGTATTTTTTTTAAATAGCTTATAATATAGAACATACAGACTTATATAAATCAGATAATAATTATAATTAATAAATATTTTTTCTTAGATCTAGGAGATAAATCAGGTAAGATTAATATAGTTACTTTTAAATTTATTAGGATTAGGAATATATTCAGAAAGAAGAATAAAAATAAAAGAATTAAAATTAATTAATAAAACTACTTTTATTAAAGCAGCTGTTATATTTTTAATAATAGATTTAAATATTTAATCAGAGATACTGACTACAGGTATAATAGTTTAAATAATTCTGGTATATTTTTTTAATATCTGATTTCTTTTCTTAATAATGATTTTTTAATAATAAGTATCTTGATAAGCTGGCAGTTAATATCTATAATTTACTAAGCTTAGTAAATTATTATAATATTTTTTATAATAAGATTCTGCTAGAATTAAAAGCGGCTATTATTTATCTTTATTATAAAGACTAAGATTTAATTATAATAGTTATATTATTCTTCAGGGTTCTCTGTAATATATTATATAAATTTTTTAAGCCTGTTAGAACTGATTAGAGATTATAGAATAATAGATATCTAGTTAGCTATCTATTCTAAAAAGAAGCTATATAATATCAAGATACAGGCTGGCAGGATAATAAAAAGATAATTTAAATAGAAAACAGAAACAGACGGGAGACTGGCTGATTAATTATAATCAGGCTATATATAAAAAGATAGATAAGATATAGCTTGAAGCTATAAACAGGGTCTGGAAGACTGGTATATTTTGTGTCTCTTCGGGTCACATGCCCGGGCGGTCAGTCCAGGCCGTACTCCACGGCTAGCACCGTGACAATTAAGAAGTTTTTGTGTAATGATTTTACAGTTATATAGAGATTTTCAAAAATACTTTTATTAATTATCTTATTAAGACTAATATTAGGAATCCTATCTGGATGTAAAATAATGTTAAATATAATAATAAATACTGTTCTTAATATATAAAACTCTGTCTTGATACAAGTATATACCAGAAGAATTCTTTTATCAATTTTTGTAATATTAGTGAAATTACAGAAATGAGTAAGTATTATATGACTGAAGATATGATTAATTAATCTTTTTATTTTCTATATATAAGAATATACAGGTGTATATACAAAAATCTTTAAAAATGATTTTTTAGATAATTATAAGTATATAAAATTAGATTTATCAATGTAGCTCCTAAAATCATTTATAATTATAAAAAAATATATCTTAATCATAAATATAAAGCATAGGGATTTATTTTCCTAAAGTATTATTATTAATTATTATGAGGGTGAATATGATGAGATAGTATAAAGAGTATATCTTAATTCACGAACATAAATGTAGGGTTAATTTTCTTAAAGTATTGTTGCTAACTATCTTCTTTCTCTATCCGCGAATAATAAAGTATTCATAGATAGCCTATGGATCACATAATAAACACTAGCCAAGTCTTATAACAGGACTACTGTCAGTATAAATATTCTTTATAATTAAGTTATTATAAGGATTATAAGAATCTATATTCTTATAATTATCTCTTTTTTACAAGGCCTTGGCCCCCAAGACCATGAGTATTAATAATAATTATAATATTATTTCTTCTAGATATACTTTATAATAACCAGTAATATATAATACTACTTACAGTAGGCTAGATACTATTAAAACCCCTACTTGTAAATCTTCACGGGAAAAATTAAGTAAAAGAAAAATTATCTACTCTTTTTATCTCATAGTATTCTTCATGAGGATTCTTTATATTATTACTTATATAATTTCTCTATAGAATTTTCTTTTATAACATATTCTACTCTGCCTTATATAAATTATCTTCTGCTAAAATTCCTCTGTAAATATTTCTTATAATAATTCTTCTATAAATTTTTATTTATCAGGTCTTCCTGTGGAATATATAAAATATTATTTTCTATATATAGAACCCCAAAATTTATTACAAAGCTTTCTTTTAAAATCCTATATATATATTAGTAGTAAATCTGCTTTAAAATATAAATCAGGACTTGGAACTTAGGATTTCTAGTAAAATTTTATATAAATTTCTTTTTATTCAGAATCTAATTTCTTTTTTTTTTATAATTTTCTTTTTTTATTTTCTTCCTGTCTCCGCTGCCTCTTTCTTTTTATAAAAAAAATAAATAACTTCTCTACAGGTAGTTATTATAATTTATATAATTTTTTTTATCTCTTTAATAACTTTGCCTGCGGCCTCTATACTTTCTGTTATAATAAATTATCTTATCCTCGCGGGTATCTGTATATATATATAAGTATTAATTTATAATAATTTATATTTTCTGTAAATATATCTAGTATTATTTAGTCTTCTGTAGTACCCGCTGCTAACAGCTTTTATTAAAACAAAGTCTATAATAAATAGTATATCTTAACTAATATATTAACAGTTATAATTATAAGAAATTTCTATATTTATAGATTACCTCTGCCTCCTGCGGGTATTTTTAGACTTATTTAAAATTAATTAATCCTGGAAATAATAAAGCTTATAATCTGATTATTATACGAAGTTTATAAAGTTATCTGCAGTATCTTAGTTTATTAAAATATTTATAATATATTTAGTTATCCTGCCTGATCTTTGTCCCTGGAAAAAATAAAAAACTCTTTTTAATTAAAAATATTACTAGATAATAGTACTTGTTCTCTATTCTATATCTTTTATTAGATATATTTTATAAAAATAGTTAGAAAAATATATCTAGTTTTATATAATTATTCTTATAACTAGAACTGGAACATTACTTTCTCCTGATTAGAAATATAATATATATTATAAAAACCAGAACAGTATCCTAGTTTTTATAGTATATATTAATAATAATTATAACTAGAAATATAATAACTATCTTTATACTAGCTATTAGATATATTTATTTTATTAATTAGAATATATATATTATAGAGCCAGTATAATTTATTTCTAGTCTTATAATAATACTCCATCTGTATATAATATAAAGATATCTAGTAATTAAAATTTATAAAAAATTAAATAATTATTTTTCTTTTATCTTTACAGTATAATTTCTATTATTTTTTTTATTTTAATAATAAAAACTGTCCCCCGGCTATAAACTTTTTATATAATTATAAATAATATAAATTTATAGCAGGTTTCTAAGTATTATCTTTACTAGAATATTCTTTCAATTTACTAAGATCTCTGTAATTTAGTCTTATTTTTATAAAATAAATAATATTTCTAGATAATACTTACAGAGTTCTTTTTATAAATAAAAATATTTTTATAAATTTATTTTATCCATTTTATGGTATTCATGAAGTAAAGAAATATAAAATATATTATAAATTTAAATACCTGCAGATAACTTTAGTCTATAAGTTTATATATCTATTTTTTTTAAAATAATATAATTCTTTCTTTTCATAAGTCTAGTTTCTTATTAGTCTACTCTCACAGAAGATATTTCACAGATAATTAAATTATTTAATTTACTGTAAAATTCTTGAATTATCTTATATAATTATAAAACTTCTTTTATTTTTTATAAATAATAGTTAGATTCTTTTTAACTTTCTCACGGGTATCTCTAATATTTTAAAATCTTATAGAGATATTTATCTTTTTCTGGATTTTTTTATAAAAATCTAATTTAATTATTTATAGGTACTCTGTAGATATAATATAAAATAATATTTTTTTAATTAAGATTTATAAAAACTTATTATATATAAATTTTATAAGTAGAAAGAGATTTATCTAGTTATTTTATTTAAAATTCATATAATTTTACAGGTATTATTTAAGAATATTATTTAAATATTTTATTTAGCTATTTATTTATAGATAATAAGCTGTATTTAATCCTTACTTTATTATAAAA
Source organism: Aspergillus neoniger CBS 115656 (assembly GCF_003184625.1). Lineage (NCBI taxonomy): Eukaryota > Fungi > Ascomycota > Eurotiomycetes > Eurotiales > Aspergillaceae > Aspergillus > Aspergillus neoniger. Next base: position 3,050 of record NW_020291229.1, on the reverse strand, counting down.
ATATATATAAAATCTAATCAGAACTTCTTTATAAATATATTATCTTAATCTATAATAATCTTTACAGATATTCTATATAATTAGAAAATTTTTCTTAAGAAAATCTTTGCAAGATCCTCTCCTGTAAGATTCTTTTATAAAAAAATAAAATAAATTATTTTATTATATTTATTTATTATTATTAAAATATAATTAAAGATCTTTTACAAGTCTTATAATACTAATACTTGCAGATAAATTAATAATAAAATCTATTATAATTTTCTTTTATAGCTTTATAAATATTAGAAATAGTTCTAGTAAGTTTTATTATTTTTTATAAACTACTTTATCTTTCTGGCAGACTGCAGGTCTTATAATATTTTTATATAAAATTTCTAATTTTTATTTATTAAAATCTTTATAAAACTAGTATTATTATCTTTCTACTTATAAAATAATCTATAATAGAATTATTATATAATTTTGTAAATATTTATAATTTTAATTTTTATTTATCTAGAATATATAATTTTCTAGATTTCTAGAGAAGGCTATTATAATTCTTTTATCTAATAAACTTATTTACTTTCTTACTTTTTATAAATCTAAAGCTTATAAAATCTCTTAATTCTTTATAGATTCTCTGGGCTTGTTTATCTTAGACTAATATTAATAATATTTTCTTAAATAAATTTACAGATAGATCTTTGCAGTAAAATATCTCTGTAAGAATTATTTTCTTTATTCTTATTTTTTCTACAAGTTATTCCTGGATTGGAATATTTCTGCGAGTTATAATCTGTCTGATTATCATGAAATCTCTTTTTTTATAATATATTTTTAATAAATTAGAGAGCTGTCGCAGTATTACTTCTTTTAACTTTTTATAATCTTCTATAAATAACTCTTTTTTATAATCTAGATATTTTAAAAAAGAATCCGCAGGATTCTAAGTCCCTGGACAATATATAATATAAAATTTAAATATTATAAAATATTATACTTATTGTACTTACTTCCATGATAATTTTTTTATTAATTATAAAGTATTTTAGAGCTTTATAATTTATTATAATCTTTATTATAAGATCTGTTTTTTTTAACTAGTATCTTTATTCTTTGAAAAATTTAATTATTACAAGTAATTTCTGATCTAGAATTCTGTAATTTTATTTTACCATAATTTTTTTTTATAAATAGAATATAATTAATATTTACTGGCTATTCTTATTTTTTATAATAGTATTTCACTGATTATGAATATTAATATATTAATCTTAATATATATTTATTTTTCTTCCTGGAAATAAGCTATGATAATATTCTTTATAAATATATTTTTTAATTTATAAAAACTTTCATGAGTTTCTTTTATTAAAAAATCTAAATCTAATTTTTTTCTTCTCTTTATAAGATTTTTTAATTAAATCAGTAAATAAACTAAATAATTATAAATATTATTATATAAACCAGCAGTACTAATTTATAAAATCTATAAATTATAAAAATTTTTTTATATTCTATAGCTCTGGCTATTCACGGATTATTTTAATCTATTTTAATTCTATTTATATATCTTCACAGCTAATAATAAAATCTAGAAAATTAATTTCTGATTTTATAAAATAATACTTATTTTATATATAATCTTATTTTTCTAGGATCTGCAGTACTTTATAGACTTATTTCTTATATATCTTGAGATCTTGTAAATATATTATAATATTATTTTAATAAATAATAATAAAGTAATCTAGATATTTCATAAATAATAAATTTATAAAATTCTAGAATTCTGTAAATATATTAATTAATTTGAAAAATATAATTATATATTTAAATAATCTATATTTTATACAGAATATTATTTTTTATTTATAATCTTTTATAATTCTTATTCTGTAGTAGGCCTTGCAGAAATTAAGTTAAATAAATTATAATACTTTTATAAGATATTTAATATATTTATTAATTTATAATAGCAGGTACCTATTCTTAATAATTTATTTATTTAATTTATAATAATTAATATATATTCTCAGACTTCTATTCTTCTTCTTCGCGAATAGGACTAGAATATTTATAGATAATTTTAATTTTTAAATCTAATTTTCTATAAAATATTTCTATAAATATTTTTACAGGATCTTCTATTCCACGGAAAATATTTTATAAATTAAACTAATTTTAAATTTATAGCTCTCTGTGAGCTTAATTTCTAAATTAATTTTTAATTATAAAAATAAATATAATATAATCTTTTTCTTTATAAATATTTTATTAAATTTTTATAATTATTTAAACAGTTCTTTTTTCTAATTCTTACAGATTTCTTAAATTATTATAATATATATCTATTCCAGATTTTTCTTTTCTGTAAGTAACTTTTTTACAGATATTTAGTATATCCAGATTATCTAGATTATATAGAATTTCAAATAATAATAATTAAATTTTATAAGAGATTTCACAGAGTAGATCTAAGCTATTTCTAATATAATATTCTTTATATTAGATATTATAATTATAATATCTTAATAATTCTTACAGTTATTTTCTATATTTTTAAGATTTATTATAAAAATCACTGTTTTTTCTGAGTAAATACTATCTTTATTTAAAGATTTTATAAATATTTTCATAAATACTAGTTCCTATTCTGCAGTCTTTATAAATATTATAAAAACTAGATTTATTTCTATTTTTATATCTACCAGTATTTCTATTTTATAGAATATATTAAGATCTTTTTTTATAAATAATCTTCCGTGTATCTGCAAGCTGGAATATATTATAAGAAATACTTCTTCTAATATTCTATATTTTATATAAGTAACTAGTTATTTCTCTATAACTAATTTTCTTTTAAATATATTATATTTTATTATAAAATAGCTTTACTTTCTATATTTAAAATTGATTATTATTCTAAAAGTTATCATGGATTTAGTTATTAATATTTATAAGATAATATTATAATTCTTTTTTCTTTACAGGTAATAGTTCTGTAGCTTTTCTTTTTATAAAATATATTTCTAGAATTATTTTACTCTATCTACGAGGTATAA
>NW_020291228.1:0-18779 GCF_003184625.1 Aspergillus neoniger CBS 115656 | reverse complement strand
ATGCCCTAACTCACGGTTCATGCCTTAACTCACAGTTCATGCCTTAACTCACGGGTTCATGCCTTAACTCACGGTTCATGCCCTAACTCACAGGTTTTGCCCTAAATCACAGTTCATACCTTAACTCACGGTTCATGCCTTAACTCACGGTTCATGCCTTAACTCACGGATTCATACCTTAACTCACGGTTCATACCCTAACTCACGGTTCATACCCTAACTCACGGGTTTTACTCTAATTCACGGGTCATGCCCTAATCTCACAGTTCATGCCTTAACTCACAGATTCATATCCTAACCTCACAATTGATGCCCTAACTCACGGTTCATGCCTTAACTCACAGGTTTTGCTCTAAATCACGGTTCATGCCCTAACTCACGGGTTTTACTCTAATTCATGGGTCATGCCTTAACCTCACAGTTCATACCTTAACTCACGGGTTCATATCCTAATCTCACAGTTAATATTCTAATCTCATGGTTCATGTCTTAACTCACAGGTTCATGTCCTAACTCATGGGTTTTACTTTAACTCACAGATTTTGTTCTAAATCATGGTTCATGTCTTAACTTATGGATTTATATCTTAACTCACAGTTCATACTCTAACTCATAGATTTTGTTTTAATTCACAGGTCATGTCCTAATCTTATGGTTCATACCTTAACTTACAGATTTATATTCTAATCTCATGGTTAATACTCTAATCTCACGGTTTATATTTTAACTTACAGATTTATATTTTAACCTTACAGTTTATGCCTTAACTCATGGTTCATGCTTTAACTTACAGTTTATGTCTTAACTCACGGGTTTATATCTTAACTCACGGTTTATATTTTAACTCACGGGTTTTGCTCTAATTCACGGGTTATATTTTAATCTTACAGTTTATGTCTTAATTCATAGATTTATATTCTAATCTTACAGTTGATACTCTAATTCACAGTTCATGTTTTAACTTACAGATTTATATTCTAATCTTATGGTTGATACCCTAACTCATGATTTATATTTTAACTTACAGTTCATGTTTTAACTCACGGTTTATATTTTATCTTATGGTTTATAGGAGCCCTTTTTAACCAGAGCTGAGTCTTGATTCTAGCTCTGGTTAAAAAGGATTTCCGAAATCACTCTTCTGGAGATATAATACTGTATAAATAAAGATACTTAGCATTAGATATCTGTGAAGATATCTGGTAAAGATTCAGAGCCAAGACTGGACCAGTTCAGATAGTGTTATACTATTATATTTAAGATTTAAATAGATATAGACTGGAAGGAATAAGTGCTGGAAGGAAATTAAATATATAGAAGGTTAATAACTAAAAAAAAGCTTACTTATCTAACTACTTTTTACTAAAGTTAGGGTTATTATAATAATTAATTTAGATCTAGTAGGTTTAGTACTATTATTCTTACCAGGTAAATATATATGTATTAGGTATTTAGTTATATAAGTATAGAATTAATCCAGGAAAAAGATAGTACTAGTTTAGTTTATATTACTAAGTTATATATATTGACCGGAGTTATAATATCTGCCTAGCTCTAGTTAAAGAATGTAGTAGATAGTCTATTTTAATTAGATAATAAAGATCCCGTGGTCTGGGAGAGATAAGATAATTATATTCTTAATAATATTAATTATTAGTTTAAATTATAAGAGATCAGCATCCTGCTGGCTTTCTATGGGGCTAGAACCTGTATTTAATATTTTTATATATACTCTCGCGGAATACTTTTACTGGCTGTTTGTATTTTTTTAAAGATATTAACTTTGTAAATAATAACAGGACTGGACTTAGATCTGATTTATTATTAGTTATATTAGTTAGGATTAGCTTGATTATGGGCTTACTCAGTTTTCTGGACAGGTTAGTAATACTTCTATCAGTAATATCTTTATTAGTAATACTTCCATTAATAACAGCTATATCAGTTACAGCCATGTCAGTTGCAGCTATATTAGTTATAGCTGTGTTAGTTATAGCTATATCAGTTACAACTATGTCAGTCACAGCTGTATCAGTTATAATTATATTAGTTATAGCTGTATTAATTATAGTTATATCAGTCATAGTCACAGGCAGCTTGCTATCTAGTATAAATAGTACTTATTCTATTCTAGTAACAGCCTGCTGAAAAACAGTTCTTCAGGCAGTAAGAATATTCAGATTAATCTTTTCTAGTTCCTGTTTTAATATATATATATTATTATTATTCTCATCAACCAGTTTATTATCTGTGATATCTAGTATATCAGAGATATTACCAGGCACCTGTACTAGTATAAATATTCCTGGGCTAGTAATCTCAGCTAGCTATTATCTCTTCAGTTAGCTGGAGATAAAGAAGACTATAATTATAGTATTCAGTTCCAGATTATTTATGTAACCCGTGTAATTAAGATATAATATAATCTGGTTAAAAAAAGTCTGAAGATATTTAATTACTGCATACTTAATAAATATTTATTTATTTATCTTCTGGACTGTGTGGATAAGCTTCTCAGTATCTAACTTTTTATTAATTAATTTATTATTATTATTTCCTCCAGAAGATGTACTGGTTACTAGAAGTTTATATAATATATTATAAAAGATATTTATAATCTCAGGAAATATTTTCTATATATTATTTTGCTCCAGCCAGTATTAGATTATATAATCTAGAAATAAAATCTAGATTTACTGGAGCTCTGCTTATTCTATCTAATAAATATAGTTATTATTTTATTAAATTCCAGCAAGATTCTGCAGTAACTTGATACAGATAATTCTTGAAGACTAGTTATATAAGTTTAGTCTATATATACTACAGGTATATGTAGTGATGAGAGCTCTGATATAAATATTTCTTTTATAAAACTTGTAGATAATTACTGCCCGGATCTCAGTAATAATTATGCTATAAATTACTAGAGTAAGTATATTAAGACTTTCCAGCAGTATATTAACTATTTATATAGTTAAAGAATTCTGGCAGAAGATTAAGAAATAGAAAAGCTAATAATTATTATACAGAGTATTAAATATTCCCTGCTCCTGAAGAATCTGAAATATGTATTATAATTTAAAATTTTTATTTAATAAGTATTTAGCTTAAGTAAACTATGTCAGAGATACTGTGTTGGATAGTTTATATATAAAGTAGTATTAATAAACTATAAAATCCCTGTCTGCTTGGATTAGGTATTAAAATATCTTTAATATAATAGTTTTTTTTATTCTAATATAGGAGATGAATCTCTTTAACTAGAGATTAAAGAATAGAAAGCTCAGAAGATAGATTAAATCTTAGTTATAATAATTATTTTCTGACTGGAAATTATCTATAGTTACTAGCTTATCTTTATTCTTTAGTAACTTAGCTATCTTAATAATAAGCTGAAGAAAATACTGATTATGGTTTTTATAATAGAGTAGAGTAAACTTCAGATTAATTATTATATAATATATCAGGGAGATATTCTCTCTGATTTAATTATAATTAATTTTCTGATTAATCTGCTGCTGCAGGGACAGAAGCTGTATAATAACTGGCAGAATAAAAAATCTAGATTAAAGAGAAAGCTGGCCGCCCTGTATAATTTTTAGAAAATATTTCAGTATAATCAGCTAATAGAAAGAGCTGTCTTATTCAGACTATATTATAAATCTTTAGTATTTAGTAAGCTAGTTATTAATAAACTTAATCAAGTCTTTCTTTCTGTTGGGATTACTGTGACTGTTTATATAATATATATATAGAATAGCAAGATATCTGAAGATATCTTATATATTATTAACAAGCAGGGTAGCAGTCAGAAACTAGATAGAATCTGTATTTAATAAATATATACTTTGGTATATATATATCTTAATTATTTTAATAATATACTTTTTATTATATATTATATAGGCAAAGTGAATAAGTATACATGAGTAGTAACAGGAAAGATTCAGGACCTGATTTTAACTAAAGCTAGATCTAGTATTATAATTTTAATTAAAATTAGTCTCAGTATCTATTTCTTATAATTTCTTTATCTTACAGATCTCTTCATAGTTTAATAATGCCTGGTTATTATTAGTGGTGTTATTAATAATATTATTATTCTTACTAATAATCTTATTAAGTATCCTAGCTGCTTAAATAATATAAAAGAATAATATAATAATACAGATTATTATAGAATTATTCAGGTCTAGATAACCTAAAGTATTAATTAGCTAGCTTCTGTTATTAATAATAATCTGCTTATATATCAGATTATTAGTATAAGCAGTTTATTTATAAAAGAGATACACTGTGAACTGTGTCTTGAAATAAATTTAAATCTCTGTAAATTATATATTAATAAATACAGTAAGATAGAGAATAAATACTGGTCAGTAAATAATATATTATTTACTATTCTGGTTAATTACTGCTAGAATAGTAATACTCTTTCCCAGACCATAATCATCAGCTAGTATACTTCCATAAATAAAGCTTTTATCTATAATTAACAGCTAGTATATATTTACTGCCTATAATAAAAGCAGATATAGATAAGTACACAGCTATATTAAGATATTATCCAGATCTAGATATTCATGTACCTGGGCTAAGATAGCTGGAGTAATTAATAAATTATTAGTATTACTACTGATATTATTAATTATCTCTAGAAAAAGAATACTGGGCTCAGTATTGTATTTTATTAGAATAACCTGGATATCTACCTGTGCAGCCATGGTTATAATATTCTATATATCTGCTATATCAGGGACTGCAGTATTATTTAGCTTATAAATAATATAGTTTTTTTCAAATCTTCTCTTGTGTATAATATGCTTGTAGAAAGCCTCTTAATATATATAATTTAGTAATAGCTTTATCCAGCTCTTAGCCTGGAGGCGGTTCAGTATATTAATAAGATTTTAGTTTAATATCTATTTAATTATCTAGACATTATCTTAGCAGTTATAGAAATAATTATATATAAATAATATATTTTCTTTTTTTAATCTAAGTAGGTTTTCAAGATCCACCGGCTTATTGTCAGGAATAGTATTAGAGATATTAATATTTAAATTTATATATTAAATTATTATATCTGCCAGTTTATTCATCAGCTTAACTGTAATCTTATTACTTAATATTTATTTCTAAAAAAAAATAAAGATTTTCTAATCTTAAATAATATTATAAAAATCTAGAGTAATCTCGTCAGACTCCATAGAGGACTGTGGGAAAAAGCTTGATTTAATATATATTAATTAGAAAATAGTCTATAAATATATAATTCCAGTAAATATTTTTTTAATAATTCTGTGGCTACTAATCTTGGAAGGCACAGAATATAGTATATATAGAATAACAGGGCCAGCTACTTACTTAATAATAGTTATATATACTGAAAGGCGTCCCTTAGTAATATCAGAATATTTAAAGTTCTTATAATAGTATTATATCTACTAATTAATGATCTGTCTAGTATCTTTCTCTTAATAAAATTCTTATATTTTTCTAGTATTAGCCAGTTCAAGAATACCTGCTAGCTTATAAGTACTTTTCTCCAGTTCTTTAATAAAATTTTTGCATTAAAATATTCCTGAAATACTACTTAGTACAGTGGATTTCTTTCCAGGTATAATTAGTTTATTTACTGGTATACTTATTCTATATATTATTAATATATAATCAGATAATAATTAAAAAGATTATTTCAACCAGAATCTGGCAAGAGAACTGGCTCCAGTTAAAATATATATCTAAATATAAAGAATAAAGCTTAGTCTAAGTATAGATTTCTGTAAAATCACAGTTTTAGAAAAATAGATCTCTGTAGTACAGGAATTAGTATTATTATATTTATATAACTAAGTATCTAGTAGCTTAAGTTAAGTTTTTAATCTACTAGTCCTCTTTAACTAGAGCCAGTGGGATGAAAATATTAGAGAAAGATAGAATTTATCAGATAAGAAAACACAGAAATAAGTAAAGATAAGAATAGATAATAGACAGTATAGAAAATATATAAAATAACTATAAAGAGGGTATTCTAATACCTCAAAATTACTGTTTTTATATATATAGTAGAAATAGTCCACAGTTCTAGCAGTATCAGAGAATAAAAGTATAATAAAATAAAGATAATAATCAGGAAGAGATGCATGCAATATTAAAAAAATAATAAAGATAAAGAAGAAGAGGAGAGATAAAAATAAGAAAAAGATAAAGATAAAAAAGAGATAAAGATAAGAAAAAGAGAAAAAAAGAGAATATATTAAAAAATTAGCTATAATTATCTAATCTATATTTACTGGTAAATATCAGAATATCAGTATTAATGCCAAAGTATTTACTCAATAAAGAGTATCTGTAGGAGTATAAAAAATACTAGTATTTATTAGTAATAGTAGATATTTATATATATCTTAGTATTAGCTCTGGTCAAAGTTAGATAGTAAAGAAGACCAGGTAATTAATATATAGAATAAAATAATTAGTATATATATATGAGCAGTAGAAGACAGCCACTGATAATAATAATAAAACTGGACTGGTATAGAATTTTTAGATTAAATACTATAAATAGTAATATATCTAGTAGACTAGAGATCAGGAAGTATATTTTAACCAGAGTCTTCTAAGATCTTATATAGCTCTGGTCAAAGAAAATCCCTAGTTAATAAATCTATTTATCAGTATTAATAGAGAATATTAATTTATAATACAGTAAATAAAGCTAGTTATATTATTTATATAATTTTTTATTTCCAGAACAGAGGCCGCAGACCTACTATAATATAAAATATATTTAGGACTTTGAAATTTTTATTTAATTATTTATATATTATACCAGGCCCGTTTGGCATTGTATTCCGTGGGACTTTATTATTATTAGTAATTAATAGACAGACCCAATATCTTATTATAACAGAGTATATAGATATATATTTCAAGTCCTGGTAGAAATATATAATCTAACAGCTATAGACTATCTATTTCAGAGTATATAGTAATCCGGTGTAATACTGGGATTAATAATATAAATTATTTAAAGCAGAGATAACAGCTATACTAATAATATTTATTTAAAAAGAAATACAGATAATAGTACAGTTAGTTAAATAATTAATCTAAGAAGAATTATCTTTAATATCCTGCTATATGGCTCATGCATAAAGTAGTGAACCTGGAATATTATAATCTAATAATATATCAACTATTTGCTACGGACGCTGGATTAATAAATATATAATAAAAAATAAAAAGGCCCCATTTTGACCAGAGCCAGTAGAAAATAGAATAGCTCTAGTTAAAATAGGGCCCTGTGGCCCACTCTGTAGACTGGTAGCCTGGATTTATTAATTATAGAAAATTAAACTATATAAGATTATTCTAATACTGATTAGATAAAATCCTAATCTACTGCTGTTATATATTTATTAATATAAGAATAGTATAAGATTCAGAGATCTTGAAAAATTAGTATAAATTAATCTAGCTAGTAAAAAATCTATTATAAGCAGATCTGTCTATTACTACTTCTCTGGAGTACTTAGTCACTGGGTATATATATATATATATAATATAAATAGTAGGAATATTAGATTTTACCGGTAAAGTATAATTAAAGGGCTGATATTAGATAATATTCTATTTATAATTATATAAACTTCTTATACCAGCCCTTATAAGTAACAGTCTTTAGAAATACAGGTTAGAATAAGTCTTATATTATCTTGAGTATAAATCTCTCTAGAAATTATTTATATACAGAAATTCCAGAGATAGTATTTCCAGTATACTAATAAGAATATCTAGATAACAGAGTAGAGTATCTTAAACTAATTAATATAGTTGTAGAAGTAATAGTAGTCCAGAAGATATTTACTAATATAATTATTATCTACCTAGGCCCCGCAGTATGGATAATAAAAGATAAATACTAAATTTAAGATAAACTATATCATCTGTATCTACATACAGGCGGTATACTGGATATATATTGAAGAAGAATAATATTGTCTTTTTTATTTAAAAGAGCTCCCATAGTAACTTAATAAATAAAATAAAGCTGTATAATAGATAATTATCTCTATTTCAGATAATTCTTCTATTCTGGTAAAGAAGATATACAGGCTAGGAATAGCTAAACCTGACTTATATTAATCAGTATTAATAAATACAGTAAAGACCTAATAATTATTAAAAATAAGTATTTTATTCTCTTGAAAATCTAAGCTAATAGGCTAATAACATAGAATATTCTAATATAATAATTATCTAGATTACTCCCGGACAGGCCGCCCGGCTATAATTAATATAAGATCAGGAATTCTTTCTGTTATTGGATAAAGTCTGTTTCTGGTAGAAAATAAAATACTAAATTTAATCAGAGACTAGCTACAAGGATTTATACTATACAGACTGTTTATATAATAATTAAAAATAGCTACCAGTAATAGTCATATATATATATATATATATATATATTAATGGAAGTGTAGTAATGATTACAGGAACAGTTATAAATAAAAATCCTTAATTCTAAGAAGATAGTCTGGTAAAATCTTGGTATCAAGAAATACTACTTACTAATCCAGTCTTATTCTCTCAACTAAAAACCTTCTTATATAAAAGATACTGGATAGTATTTCAAGATATAGTAGTAATAGCTCAGCACTTATAGATAGTATAATTAATATAAACAGACTAGCTATAGAATCTTTAAATAACTAGTACTGTTATTTATTATTATTATATAAGATCCATGGCCAGGCTAGTCTTCTATATTTCTAAGTAAATATATAGGGGCTGGTACAGTGCTTGGTAAGCTTTTATAAATTATTAGATTTTAATATTAAGATTACTTAGACAGATATATAAATTAATCCTATAAAAATAAAAAGCTATACATAGTATGGATATCCTGGGTATCTTTTTTAGATATATAATATTACTATTCTTCATGAGGCTTTAATATAATATAAATATATTTCTGGCAGCCCAACCTCATTAAGTTAATAGTCTAGTTAATAATTATGTGGTATAGAACTTACTATATACTGTATATAAATAGAATAATTATCCTGTATAATAATTAAGATATTATTATATAATAAAAATATCTGCCTGTAATTTAACTCAGGACTATTATACAGTATTCATGTAATTAGTAATTAGGTAGTTAACAGTAATTATCATTAAGTAATACTATTATTTCTAATAACTAGTCTGATTAGGCTATTTCCAAGATAATTATACAGGGGGTATCTTTTAACTGAAGCTAATTTTCTCTACTGGCTCTGGTCAAGCAGTACCGCTGTATACTATTTTATTATATAATAATTATATTAATAATATAGACTAATACTAGAAATATTTTCTGTGACTCTGGGGAAAGAATATAGCTGGTCCTGTATTATAAAATATTATTTATAATTTAATAAAAATAATATTTTTCAGGCCTGTATGCAGGCAGTATATTACAGAGATAACTAGAGAAACTAAATAAATTTTATAGCTAATATAACTGTAGTTATAATATAATATCTGTCTAGGGTGTCCCGGGTTTCCTAGATAAATAATACTATAGTATAAATTTAATAGGATTAGTAGCAGTATCCTCAGCATAATAATAATAAGAGTAGAGAAAGATTCTAATATTACTAGATAAACTTTATCTTCTTTAACTTTAGCTGGTATATATAACAGTAAGTAGAGTACAAAAACACAAAGACTATCTTATAGTATACCAGATATAATATATATCTGGATTATTTCCTGGTACACTGGCTAGCTATAGTAAGGATAGAGATAGAAAATCTTATTACTGGATAAAGTCTATCTTTTTCTAGATAAGCAGCAGCTAGCTATTACAGATATAGTAACTATTCTATAATACTTTATATCTATTATTTATTAGATTTACCTACCGCCAAGCCGTCAGGCTATAGTAAGTATGGAGATAGAAATCTATTATACTATATAAAATCTATCTTCTCAGGACCTGGCTTTTAGGCGGGACAGAGACATCTTATTAATAACTATATTTTTAAAACTACTGGCCACGCAGAAGTAGTATTAAATAACTACTAATATACTTGTTATATTACAGAAACTGTAATAATAATAGCCAGAAAAACACTGACATAAGTCCAGGCTGGGAATATTTAATTCTCTAATAATAGATTATATATAGACAGCTATATACTGATAAGAACTGTATAATTTACAGCTGCTGTCAGCTTATCTCTGTATAATAAAATTACCTGGAAAAAGAAGTTATTATAATAAAAATAATATATATACTCTTTATAGCATGTTGAAGTAAGATAACTATTTAATATATACAGTATATAAGAGCATATTTTATTAGATTCTTTGTATATATACAGGCCCAGGAAGATTAAATAAAAAAAGATCTAGTATATATCTTAGAAATACTAGCACCAGTAGATTAGCAGCAGTCACTGTATATAATAGATTACTGGCTACTAGCAGGACTACTTTTTAACCAGGGCCATTTTCTAGCTGGATTTATATAGCTTAGATTACTGTAGTAAGTCTATATTAAGATAGTATCATGGCAGGCAGTAGTACTGATATATATAAGATCTTATTATCTATTAATAAATATTAGAAAGATTGTACTTCTTTTAATAGTATCTTTATTATTAAAAATAATTTAAAGAGGAATATGGCTATAAACCATCCTACTAATCAAAATATAATATTATTTATATATATAGAGATCCTGCAAGTAGAAAATAAATAGAAAAAAAGAGATAGAATTCCAAAGAAGTAAGATAATATATATACTATCTATTATAAACTAGAATTTAATAAATCTTAAAGCTTTACCAGTTATAGATAAATCCTATAGGCATTTAACCCCTACTAGTTGAATAATTTCCTGAAATAAAGAAGATTATAGTTACTGACTATAAGAAATAGATTATATTCATGATAATATAATATGCAGGGAATATATATCTGATTATTTAATAAACCTAATTAGTCAGCAGTACAAGAACACGAGATGATAAATTAAAGATCTACTTTATTAAATCATTGGCTCTAGTAGAAGACTATGTCTGTTAACTATTTATATATAATAAGATTCATAGCCTGTTTCTAGAAGTCACCTGACAAGTGACTGTATGTAGTAGTATATTAGCAGTATTATTAAAATAAATTATATTAAGAATATTATCTGGATAGAGAATAAGACATAACTAAATCTAGATATTATATTTATATATAAAAGTTAGGAGGTATACAGCCTATGGAGAGATATTTAAGATAATACTAGTAAATTATATAACTAAGCTTACTAAAATCATTATTTTAATTAGTTATTATAGTAGCAGGTAGTGTACTATACTAGAATTATAAGATTTATATATCAAGGAGTGGTCTTGCTTATTCCTCTAAATTAATATATATATTTTCTGACTGGAGACCGTGCTCTTATAATAACTCTATCTACTATATTTAAAGATTTATTACTTATAAATATAAATTTAACTACTCTATAATATATATCAAAGAGCTATCTTTCAACCGGAACTAACCCTGCTACTCAAGCTCTAGTTAAAAGAAAGCCCTGGCTATATACAGATCTGCCTGTGGAATTACTGGTAAAAGTATCTTATTATATATTTATAGTATTATTTAATATTGACTTGTATTAGATTAAAGTCCAGATCCAGAATAAAAATACATGAAGACTAAAGTATAATAAGCATGGTATTAAGAGATTTAATAGACAGCAGGAACATATATAGATTCTGCTTATATAAAAAGAGATATATCTTATCTAGATCCTTGACCAGAAATTTAAGATTATTTATAATCTAATATTCTACCAACAGCTGTTTCTGGAAGAAGCTGCCTAGTAAAACTGAAAGTCTTTTTAATAATAATTCCTGTTTCCTGCCTGCCTGCCAAGAAAAATTTATTAAATAAATAAAGCTCATTAAATTTGCCATGGTTATAGAATTACTATAGTATATATTTTTGAAGAGCTCATAAAAAGTATTAAAATAATTTATAATTAGTTTATGTGAGATTTTCTTATTAAGAAATATACTAATTAATCAGTATATCTAGATTTATTAAAATACAGTTGCTACTATCTTAATAAAAAGATATAATAAAAGAAACAAAAAAATCATGGTCAAAATTAATTCTGTTAATTGCAAAGAAATTAATTTAAAATTTAGGCTTATCTGCTTTGTATTTTAACTTGATCTTATCTATAAAAAAAGATTTTTATATTTTTTCTAAGTATCAATAAATATTTTATATTAGTTATAAATCCAGGGTTTCTTACAGAAGTGTAGGCTGAGAGAGTAGTTAAAGATATAATAAAGACTACACCAAAACTAGTACTATTAAATTAAGAAATCTATCAGATCCAAATCACCGGTGAAATAATTAATTTTTTAAGATATTATAGCCATATTCTGTGTCTCAGTAGCCTTGGGATACTGAAAAAAGGAGATATTTATTATATAATATTCTTTATCTGTTAGATACCTAAGTAACAGAATATAATTTTAATATCATGTTCCTGATATACTGGATAGTAGAGTCTTTTATAAATATCAGTTATATAATATTTATCTGTTGTAATAAAGACATAGATTTAATGCTTATTCACAGGCATTTTTAATAGATATCTCTGTTAAATAGAGAAATAATATTTTAAATATAGTACTAAGTACCAGTAAGATTAATAATCCAGCTCTTATTTTCTAGTATTTACATTAAATAAACTATCAATGCTGTCCTACAATATAATTATACTAGGACTAGAAATAGATAGATAATCCAGAATACATTTATTAAGAATATATAACTTTTAAATAAAAAAAATAAAGCTGTTAATCACACAGCATTCATCTTATTTATATAATAGTTATATCAGTCATGCATATTCTATAATATATCAAAGATTATATTATATCTGATCAGAGATCTTTATAAGATATATAATCATGTTTTCTAACCTCTGGAAATTCCTCCAAAGAGACCTGATAAATAAATATATAGAAAATTATTAGTATTCTTATTATCATTATATACCTGGCAGGATAGATGGATAATAATATATATATTATTATAGGCTATACCAGAATATCAGACTTAGAAATCTATCTGGTTCAGGATACTGGAGTATATACTATATTAATTTTATAGCCAAGTATTCCAGCAGTAGTGACGGGATCTCTCAGTAAAAGTATATTATATCCTAGATAAGAATAACCACTTCTAAATATTTATCAGTCTTGAAATTACCAGTAATAGACTTTCCATCTTTATTAGTTATAGAAAGAGAAGAGACTGATATAATATCCTTTATAATTATAGCCAGAAAAATATATCCAAACCAAAAGACACAAGACATATATATAATAATAAATAGATATATATATATATGCATATCAATATATTTTTAAAGAATAATTTATAAATATATATATATATATCTATCTCTCTCTCTCTCTCAAAGAATGAATAGGGAGACAGTATATAAAAAGTAAATAAAAGAAAAAATAGAATAAGAGAGTAATCTGATTCTTTAAATACTAGTCTATGAAGATAACTACCATTAATATAAATATAATTCATATAATATTTTTACTGAATAAAAGACTATTCCCAGGATTCATGTACTACACTGTAAGAGTTTACTATTTTAATTAAATAAAAAAAAGAATATTATAAGAAAATAGTATATTTTTATATAGTAATTTAGCTGCTTCTTCATTAATAGAGGATAGTGTAGTAAACAGTGATTATAAATAAAATATATTTATTTTTATACAGCTACTGCTGGTTAAAGAATTAAATTAAATAAATAGCTCTGGTAGAAAAGGATACTTAATATCTTATTTTTTATTAATAAGAGTATGATAATTTTTCTATATCTCAAGACTTAGTCCCCTGGACAGTATTAAGCAGATATTATAGTCTTAATCTATTACTTTAATCACTCAGAGCCGATGTAAGGATATTCTTATTAAACTATATATTTAATAAAGCTAAGCTGTATTTTTTATTATCTTAATTTCTATTCTTTTATATATCTTCTTTCTTAAAGACAGTCTTCAGCTTAATAATACCAGTCTCAGTCTTATTATTATCAACTGCTTGGACAATAAGTAAGTCTAGTATATAATTATATTTTAAAGCTATTATTAGAAAGTAGGATTATTTATCTGATTTTATACTATTCTCAAAGTTATTTTATATAGTTATTCCTAGATTAAATGTATCATGCTTGCTATCTTTCTTATTTATAAAGCTAGATAGTTTAGTAAATCTTATAAAAAGATCTTCTAGTGACTTAAATAAGCTGAATAAATCTGTATCTTTATTATCTGAGCTAATAATAATCTCTTTTCTATTTTTTATAATATGCTGCGAGGGGTTACAGCGGGCCCCTGGAAATAAATCCTTAGTTATAGATTTTGTACTCAGGAGGCTGTGGAGAGACTCAACTTTATTATTATTTTTCTTTATAGATTAAAATAAAGATAATTCCAGCTGAGAATCTAACTCTACTATAAAGAAAAAGGGACCATTTAACTGGAGAAACTATAGAAATAAATAAGATAACTAATCAGGATTATTATTTTAATTAATAATCTGAGTATTTAGACTCACTATTACAGAGGCCAGATGGTTTAAAAAAACTGGTAATATATTACATACAGGATACTTTAATAAAAAAAATATATTTATTATACTGCAGAGTATGACCCGCATGCTTTATTTAATAAATCTCTATATTTAGTCTTTATTAGACACATTGGGCGAGTACTATAAAGTATATAATTATATAATCATGAATCAGTATATTTATTTATTATCTAAAGCTGCTGTGGATGGTGGCAGAATAGTATAGTACTAATAACTAATCTTGAATATAAGAAATCTATGTGTTTAGTATAGTAAAATAATATTTTCTTTTATAATCAGAACTAATAACAGGATTTTATCTAAAATAAATTAATTACTATTCTATTAGAGGCTTTCTTTGACCGGAGCCAGAAATAAATAACTAGCTCTGGTTAAAAAGAGCCCCTTAACTTTTTTTTCTAGTAATACTAATTATAATAATAATAATAATTAATTAACTAACTAATATAAGATGTTCCTCAGTCAGCAGTCTGACTAAATCTGTTCTTTTCTACTATTTATTCTTAATATCTATATAAAATTCTTAAGCTCCTGGCATACTTTATAGAGCCAGCAGTACTTATTAAAGAGACAGTTATAGTCTAGCAGGCTAGATTAACTAAGATAATTATATACTATTTACTAGTCAGTATAATTAATATTCTGTAAGACAAGTCACTATATCCAGGATCTCTTAATTAAATTAATCTATAATTTATATAATATTATAGTTACTATAAATAACAGAATATCTTAATAATTATATAGCTCCTCTTCCTGCCAGCCAGAGCAGATATTCTGTAATATACTATATTAATAATATTACTAATAATATAAATATTAGATACAGTTCTATATAAAAATTATCTACTTCCGTGCCTGACAGCTCCATCACTGCGGGCAGAAATAAAGAGTATATAATTATTTATCCATGCTATTTATAATACAGATATAATAATACTTTTATTATTATAGTATTTTCTTGGTAATATTCTCTTCCATCAGGCAGTACTAGATAATCTGCTGCTGTATATAGAAATATAATTATATCTATATATATACAGGCGGCAGATCTAAAGAGAATAATTCCTGGAATAATACTGGTACCAGGGGGATCAGTAATAATAATAGTAATAATAACAGCAACAGTAAGATTAATAATAACAGTAATATAGCTATCTGAAAAAAAAGTATAATTAATAGAAAGAATTAGAATTTATCTACTATATTAAGAAACATAGCCTGGCTGGTTCTAGTTAAAAGAATAATCTACAGACCACTGTATATACCTAGCTGGAAGACTATAAAATAAAAATAGTATTAATTATATAATAGATTAGTAAAGTAATCCTAACAACTCTTATACAGGTAACTATGCCAGGCTTTATCTAGATAATAGTCTAGCACGCGATACTAGCAGAGAACTTAAAGATAATCCCGGATCTATTCTTTATCCACTACTAATATTTTTATTAGTCAAGACAGTATCTGATCCTTCCTAACTGGATAGATAATAATTACTAAATTATACTGCTTATTATATTCAGTATATTCACTTTTCTGTATATAATCCAGAAGTAACTGGGACCAGTCTATATATATAATATATCAGATATTAAGTATATTAATATTTATACTAAGAACACTCATGGTAACAAGGACAGGGATATAATTCTTAGTAAAATATTATAGAAGACCTAGTTAATTAATTTATTTATTATAGTAGACAGAATAGTCCAGAGACTGAGCTAATATAGAAACTTAGTTAATTAGATTAATATAAATAATAATCTTACCCCCCTGCGCCCGGCTAATTCTATAGTAGAAATATACTAGTACAGTCTCAGACTCCAGCTATATATAAAGCCCTGGAAATATCTTACAGGATAGAACTAGACACTATATAATATATATAATATTAACCTGGCTAATACAGTTCTGGATAAAGTATATACTATCACGCAGCTACTCCAAGTACTTGTAGAGATACTTCTTTTCAGTAGAAAGCAGTATGGCCATCAGATACATAAACTGGATCTGTATTTATATTAGATAGCTGAGATAATACAGCACTGGCTGAAAGCTAGATGAATTATAAAGAATTATATAATACTTATTAATAATAATATAGTCCAGGCAATGCTGCATACAGAGTTAGTTAAGAAAAGTATAAAACATACTATACTCAGTAAATTCCAGAATAACTAGTATAATAATTATATTATCAGAAAAATTATAACTCTTTTATTCTATATACACAAGGTCCAGTGCCTAGTAATATTATAATAAATTTTATTATAGACTTAGTAATAGTATAATAATAATAATAATATTACCTGATTCTAGAAAGACTAGAAGTATAAATAATAAACTTTTACTACTATCTATATACATAACTATAATTACAGGATTCTTGCTATTCTATATTATCTGGAAAATCTTTATCTATATATTATATAGTTATACTCTAAGATTATCCATCATCTACTAGAAAGCTGTTATTATCTATATAATATTCAGATACTATTACTACAGTATCTAGTTCTCTGCTGCAGCCTGCTCCCAGAATACTAGTATTTATAAAATATATACTACAGATATATAACCAGCAGCAAAGATAAAACTAAGAAAACAGTACTAATTAATACTACTTAACCAGAAGAATATCTATTAGTAAGCTATAATACTAGCTATTTTAATGACCTACCTACTATACATTATTCTTATAATATAAAAAGAATAAACAGCCTGCAGATCTATAATATAGTCTATTCACTAGTTAGTATCTATATAAATCTTATTATTAAAATCTATAATTATTATACCAGTGACATACTCCGTTCTATAATCTTAGATAAAGTAACTAGTTAGTTAAAGAAAATAATAACTAATACTGATAATAATATCCCAGTATACTATAATATTAATTCCGGTCCAGATTAGATAATCCTGAGTCTTCTGCTGGAGTATAATCCAGAAATACTCTAAGATTTATACTTACTGTATTTCCAGGTCAGGTCCTTAGAAATAAGATAATTCTTTTATAAGTAGTATATCCTCCTGGTCCCTACAAGCCGGATTACCCGGATATATATATATTAAATATTCTGCAGATATAGTAATCTCCAGCTGCTGAATAAAAAGTAGGATTAATTATAAATAATATACCAGCAGCTTACCTACCTTCTGGGAAAAATAATAATAAATAATCTTAATATTATTATTAATATAAAAACTCTTATAATATATACTAGCCAGAGTCACCAGACTATCTTTAATATAAATAGTATAATAGCAGTTAATATCTGTGTTCATATACTATAAGCTGAGAAACTCAGAAATATATACTGGCTACCTGACTATCATATAAATAAATACAGCTAGTTTCTCTTTAAATTATATAATCCGAGCAAGGTACACTATCACTTTAAAGAGATAAAAGCCGTGGATATAGATAAACTTATACTAGAGTATTATTTTCTTCTATATCTATATAATAAGCCAGTGATATTCTACTACAGGCTACATAATGTACCAGTCCTACAGAAAGCTCCAGCCAGGAAAAATATAATAAGGATTATCATAAAAGCATTACTATAAAATAATAAAAAGATTCTCTGTAAATAACAGTTATAATAAAATACTTTTAGTTATATCTATAAGACTATATAAAAAGCTCCGTAGGCAGTCTATTATAAACTATATATTCTTATACAGGACCTCATCACTCTCCAGCCATATAATATACCCAGATATACTAGTATTATAATATACCTGCAGTCTATAAGTATACCAGTCAAGAAAAATCTATATAAACCCATATATTTCCCAGATTATAAATTTTTATACTATAGACTTAACATGCTCAGGGAAGGTGCAGCCTGGTAAGAAATATATAATAAATAAAATAAACTACTGTATAACATAGACTAGAATACTAAAGATAGTACTGGAGATAAAATCAGACTATTAAAAAAAAATACTGGAACTAGACTGGCTATTATACTAATTATAATCTATATCTGTTGGCTGGAAATCAGGAATCCTTACTAACTAAAGTAATCATCTCTTGACTACCCAACTCAGCTGAGAATCCCATACAAATT
>NW_020291227.1:0-19257 GCF_003184625.1 Aspergillus neoniger CBS 115656 | reverse complement strand
TATCTATAAAAGCCTAACGCGGGAGTGACTAGGCTGCTGGCTGCTAACCAGAAAATCAGATTATTATTAATTAATAACTAATCTAATACCTGTTCTAATAATATAGTAATTAAAAATATATTACCACTGGTATATTATTCTTGTAAAGACTTTGTATAAATTATTAATTAACTTGTGGTTATTAATCTTCTGAGTATACCTGATCTTTCTAACCGGCGGTTAAGGTCGGTTAAAGCAACCTCTTAACCGTAACCTACCCTTAACCGTACGGTTAAGAGGATTCTTATACCTTAACCTAACCGTCAGGTTACGGTTAAGGTTAGGTTAAGGTATAACGGTCAGGTATAACCACTCTAATTCAATCTATTTCATTCCTGCTTGATTAATCCCGACTGTGAGATAGACCGGGTCTGTTGCAATGATTCCATTATCAACAGCAGAAATAATAAAAGAGAGGCCATTCGCCGGCGCTCACATTCTGATCGCGAAGGCACAAACCCACAGATGCTCCCGGTAATCTCTTCTCTTTGCCTTAAACACTAATCAGTGATTGTCTGCCAGTTATTCCGGACTTGAGTTTGCTGGGGCGCATACTGTTATTATTCCTTGTTCTAGCTTTCTTTATCCTGCTTTATAGCTGGACGCTGCTCATTCTAGTACTGAACCCTTTCTAAAATATCATTTATTCGCGTTGATTATAATCCATTATTATTCAGTATTAACTGAATTACTTGGTTCAGGCCTCCCTGGTAATGATTCTGACAGAATACTAGAATATAATTAGATTATGATAACTTTAACATTCTATAATATAGTACTCACTGACTGACTTGATTCTATTCTCTTTTATGGTAAGTCTGACTCGCCCGCAGCGCATATACCACATGGTCTATTTGCGCCATGTCAGATAATTTACCATGGTACGCTGACTGGACAGTTGGGTTTTGCTGTTAGGATTCTGCTTGGATCTGCCTAGAATGGTTGGAGTCTGTACCCGGTATTCCACCCGATGACATGTGGGCCTCAACCTGGGATTTCCATTTCTCGAGACTCTTTACGCGTTGCAGTAGAGCTTGTTGCTGCTGGTACATAAGACCAACCATTTTTCATATTTCCGTTCGGAATGATGTTTCCTGCTGTCTTCTAGCCGTCAGGGAATGCTGCTGTTGGGCGATTGCAATTTGAACGGTTATACCTCGCTGTGATGCCAAGGCTCGCTGTGATAGAACAATAGGGGCTGAAAGGGCCAGTTACAAATATAATACCATGATTTTACGATTAGAGAAATTGGCATATATATTGCATTCCGTCTCCCCAGTACGAGACTCGCCATGCACTCCTCGATTCCCTATCTTATCACGCCAAGTGTACTGTGCTGAAGAGTCTGTTTCCAGTATCCGTCGAACCCCTGCCTGTGTATTTGTTGGCCGAGAGACGAAGGGCAACAAGATTGATGTTCCCCTCGCGCGCAAAAGTGTGAAGCGGACTGCGGACAGACACAGCCTGCTTCTGAACCACACCAGCCACTACCACAATTTGTATGGCCGTATTGATCTCACGGATATGCTGCGCCATTTGCAAGACAGACTTTCCAGTATTGATGACTGAATCTACAAGTATGACAATGTTTCTGTCTTTCAAATGTGTTTCCTCAATGTCCGCCACACAACGAGCGTGTAGGAACATCGCATTCGGAAATGCATCACTGACCCCGAAGGCCATTGGCTCCCCTCCCCGCATCAGTGCTATTATTGCTGTCCTCAACTCTTGGAAGAGCTGGAACCCGTCAGTAGTATGCCCCTGCACGTGAGGTATCTGAATTGTCTCGAGGCCTAGTAGGTCAGACAGGTGGGTTATTGATAAGTAGTATCCAACGCGTCGATGCGCTTCTCTGAGGAGAGGACCACTAATTCTGGCGTCCCGCGTAGCCGTCGCTAATAGCTTGGCTGCGTTCGTATCCGTACTGTGGCACAAACGGAATCGAAAGTCAATTGAGCCCATCAGTGACTCCAGTCGAACTGTAGGAAGCCTTTCTGCATCTAGGCGTGATGGTATCCCTTCCGGTAGGAGTAATTGGCGCGCGCGCAGTAGACCACTATCGATAGCCGTTGCTAGTTCAGTCTCCATTGATTGGCTTCTGGTGCTAACGTCTCCCACAACAACAATAGCTTCATCGGCTCTGCTCAGCATGCCGAGATCGAGCGGGCTATCACCGAAAGCCCAGACATACGCGCAGTACACTTCTTTGAGACGGTCCACTATTGCCGCCTTCACACCAGGGGTGACAGCAAATCCATCTGAAATGCGACCACCTCCGATGACGACAACCTTG
Source organism: Aspergillus neoniger CBS 115656 (assembly GCF_003184625.1). Classification (NCBI taxonomy): domain Eukaryota; kingdom Fungi; phylum Ascomycota; class Eurotiomycetes; order Eurotiales; family Aspergillaceae; genus Aspergillus; species Aspergillus neoniger. The sequence goes on along the minus strand of NW_020291227.1, from coordinate 16,925 downwards.
CGAGACAGACCAATCTTATCGAGAATCTTAGTCCACACTGCACGCAATCCGCAGGTCACGATTACTGCACCAATATGCTCTTTAGATTGGGCATGGCGTAGTAACGAGAGCATTTCGGGATACAATTCGACTGAAGACGCCACGCGCGTACAGATCTCATCAAGTTCGTCGTCGTCAAATGATTGCTCATAGAGCAATGATACCTGGCGAAACGCAGCATATGAGTATCTCAGATGGCTACTGAAGATAGCCTTCAATGGTGTCACATCATTTTGTCGAGGGGTACATGCCCGCCACAACATGTCTCCAGTATCCTCAGCAGTCAAGGTTCTGTCCCCGTCCAGGACTAGGAAAGTGTCGATGAAATTGGTATGACTAAAGCGCAAGGAATCATCAAGAGAGTCCATCGCGACGCTCAAGTTGTAGATCTCGTCGTGCTTTTGAAAGTCCAACAAAAGACGTTTTATACCAGCAACATTCTCCGATCGTACCAGACAGAACAGGATACTGTGGTCGTAGCAAAGCTGACGCAAAGACGTTCTTTCGGCCTCAACCCATTGCTGAATCGCGCGAACAGGCAGCTCCACCCTGTAATTTTGCGTGTCCTGCTGGCGCCGCTGCCACACTACGTTGGCGGACTCATCCAGATACAGTATGTGTGTAAAGACCTCAAGGTCGCTCTCTATGAGGACCGTTTCCAGGGCACCTTGCTCAGAGCAAAACATAAAATGCCCGGTGACGACGGCAATCTTTCCCGTTTCGATTGACGTTCTTCTGATGGTTTCGATGGCCTGCTTGCGCCAGCAGGCTTTTTCTCCTCCCTCTAGCGACTGGAAGGCCTCAAGTCCACCAGGTACAATATCGGCAATAACAGCGGAGCCTTCATGGTAGTTGAATAATTCTTCACCCAATTCTCGTTTCAGTCGATCAAGTAGAAATGATTTTCCCACCCCTGATATTCCATAAAGACCAACAACCTTTGGTTTATGAGCCTCACAATGGCTGCTGCCCTCGCGTGAACAATGACCAGTGTTATTCATTTTCGGCTCGTATGAGAGTCAGTAAGGGCCTTCCGAGACAAGTTCGGTCAATATATCTTGTGGACTATCCAGAGTCGTCTATGAAGAGTGGCTACTTATGCTATCGCAAAGAGCGGTGCTGGCTTATGAACCAAGTAAGCTGGGAGAATGGGCCCCTCTCTTAACGGATGTACATTTGAGCTTTCAAGACAAGGGTACTACTAAAGAGGCCACGCCTCGTAGTCAACTTGCTCTCGACTAGACCCCAATGAGGCGAGCCAATAACTGTTCAAGTCTTATAGCCTACATCGTTCGAGCGAATGAGCTGTGGGGAATATTGTGTTCACTGCACTAGCGCAGCGAATGAGAACCCTTGAACAAAGCCGGCTGCTCTAACCTCTCGTTAAAAGTTGCTGCATTGGCAGAGAATTTGGTCCGCAATCAGGCATCTGAGCGAGAACCACATCAAACATTTCCAAGATACGGACAGATTGAGAGTTAGTGTGAAGGAAGCTTTTCAGCGTGCCAAATGATACCCCAAGAGATTTCAAGTCGAGCTGTTGGAGACCGATGCTGCGCCGACAGAGAAGTTCGATTGGAAAGCCATCGCCAGCAACCTGTATGGACGGAATATCCCGGAGAAGATGCTCAAGGCACTCTGCCAGCTCGCTGCGCTCACTATTGGTCGAGAAAGCGGGGTAAAATAGGTTGGAAAGGCAAATGCCTCTCAAGTCGAGACCTTGCTGCCTGGAGCTGCTGATACCCCTGGCAAGGGTACAGACCTGAGTCACATTGTACTTCCTGTCCTGACATAGCGTGTATAAACCTAGTGGATCTTGCAGTGGTACGCTTGCGTCATTCTGTTCCTGGATACGGATTGTTACTTTCCGTAACCGAGGGAAAGACACTAGAAAATTGATGGCTCGCTGCATGTCGGCGTCGCCGATGCTGGACTGATTCGCAACCCAGAGGGCCGCATTAGGGAATGTGATATGCATGCTCTCCGCGGGTTTTACCACGTCCCCGGCGGTGCTCACTGGCCCAAGATTGGGAAAGCTGGTGGCGTAATGCACTAGGCGCAGCTGTTACCCAAGGACGTCACTTGATGTTCTTTGCGACAGGAAATATTACCTGCTTTGGCTCTGCCTAACTCAAACCCTAGAGATGTGACAAAATGGCATAATCGGGATTCTCTGACATTGTCCAAGCGGGCAAAGCTCTCTTCTGTAAAGTCCAGAATGACATCGCCAAAGATAAATGGCAAACATCGCTCTCTGAGAAGCTTGCTCACGCGCGAAATCTCTTTTACCGCTGGGAGGTGAAGATGATCCAGGATCAGGCAAAAAATCTCTCCTGGTAAAGCCTCTAACAATGTTTTCGTGTTCATTCTGCTGTTCAAGCATGCAGGCGGCGCTGACATTATTGTATATTTAAGTTATTTCGTGAGCTGCTTCCAAGATAGTTTGAAAGAGGTACGGAATAGCCCAAGCCCTTGAAGCACTTCTGCATGCCACGTTCTGAGCAATGTATTCGATTTTTATGTGAAAGGGACCTTAGCCTGTACTCCCCCGCGAGATTATCCTTTTGCTGATGCATTGGCCTCGGTCGGGTAAATCTTTACCGCCAATATCGGGCGCTGTGTTGGACATTTTCGAAGTAAAGTACGAGATGGATTTTCAGGTATCGAGAATTACCCAAACTCCAAAATGTGAACTTCACCGAATGAAGGAACATGGCGAATTCCAATTAATAAATTCTCGTGACGTCTCCAACTGGGCAATCCAGTTGTGCTACGATCAGCTGCCACCTCGACGAGAAAGACAGGGGGTTGTAAATGTTCTTTACGTTATTGGGACTCTTAGTCGAGTAAAGATATCTACGATGCGCAAGGACATGGACGCGAAACTTTCGAAAGCTAGAGAACAGCTGCTCTCATTTGGCTGCGACCTGAGATTCAACCTCACGATCTTTCCGCTCGATGTTCCGTCCGGCGTTAATTCTCAGCCCACCGGTGACACGGACGGGGTATATGGTGCCGCTGGTGAAGGTGGACGAATCGGAAACTGCGCCAAAGCAGCACTAAAGAGCATACATGGGAGTTCAACAACTCCGGGTCTGTCGGAAGCGGTTTGGGAGGCTGACATGCATATATTTGGAGGCAACGAAGCCTCGCCCGACACGATGTCGCCGGTGCCGTACGAGCCAAATTACTTGGCATATTATTATGCAACCGAAGACGGGATGCTTGCGAATGATCATCGCTATGTTATCGGAAAAACCACGGGGTTGGGTATTTTTCTGCCTGCAGTAGCGGAAGCATTAGCGCGAGGGGGAGACTGGACGGGAGGCAAAGTTCTACAGGAGTGGTTCCCCGACGTCGTGAAAGATCATGCGGATTGGCACGCAGTTGTCGGCCCTGAAGCTACAAGCCGTTCGACGTGGATGGAGAAAGGATACAGTGAAATGCCCCTTCCATTGATTTGGTTCTTTCGTTTTCTGCCCTGGCATGAACTCCATGATATTCAGACCAATATGTGCGGAGCAAGCAGACTTGACTGATGTCAACTTGTTCGGTCGAGCCATTCCGTGAGATTGAATCTGCCGACCTTGACATACATTTACTTGTTTCCGGTCTCTACCTACTATTAGAATGTCCGCATGCATAACCCGCCTATCCCAGTCCAGTGTAAGCGAGTGCAGATGATTCAATCTGTTAACCTCTCGAGGAATGCTGCAAGCTTGCCCTTCGGTTGACCCACATGAAATGCCCATGCATAACGAGTCATGAAACTGCGGATCCGGGAGTCCATCTCCTCCAGTCTCAGAGCGCGTTCTTCCTCGGTAGTACGGATAGAACTAGGACTCCTTGGGAGAGTACATTGCAGCTCAACTTCCCCGACCATGTGATTGTCGAAATCCATGGTGTCTTGAACAATTGTGAAGTCATCGTCGGCGACCCAGCTTTGCCGAAATGTTGTAAAGGAAGCCAACTCTCGTAGTCCAAAGTTGGTGAATTCAGTTTGGCTAATACCCGTAGAAAGTTTCAGGTGACGAGAGATTTCCTCTGGGTTGCGCATCTCCATGAACCTAGAATTCTGGAAATTTCCGCCTTCTTTTATTTTGGCTTCCCAGTCACCGTCCCTCTTGCGGACCCAAATGCCTTTCGAGGATAGCAGACCATCTAAATCGTAGTATATATCGTGCATGGAGCGTGAACCCAAATACTGCAGACTTCGAAATGGCGGGTGTCCTCCGGCAAGAGTCAATGGCTGCACGGCAAGTCGGCTGAACTTGCGTTCTACCTCTAAGGTGAGCGGTCTGAAGGGGGCCATCGAGGAGGGGCGAAGAGACGATCAAATGGTGGGCCAACGGGGCGCAGCCTAGGCCTATATTTCTAGCGATCAGTCTGTCAATAGAATCACCTCATACAAAGTAATAGTGGCATCAACAATTATGGTAGATGAATGCTACCGGTCAAAAGGCCAGAGAGTATTGGCCGACTCCCGCCACAGAGATGGATTTGGGACTAAACATTGAGAAAAACAAGAAGCCAGGTCAATGATTCGTCACCTGATGAACCAGCCTCTAATCACGTGCCGAGTCTAGGCGCCGCCGTGTCACAGCCTCACAGGTAATAGCTGCCAAACCAAGTAGGCGTTAGCATCATGGCTGGCGGTACTCACAATAGGAGCTCGACTAGTTCCGACATTGGTATCCAGCATACGTACCGAAACCGAATTCGATCCAGTTAGGAGTTCCGACGTGATCGCACAAGAAGTTAACAGCCCATTTCCCCAAAAGGGAGTTAAGGAACCATGCCTATCTATTCACCAGAAGGGGAATAGCGTGGTGCAGGTCTTTCTTTAGAAACACAGTTCCGCGGCAGTCTCGTCGGTTCCGGAATGCTGATTTAATGCTAGCTTGAGAACTTGGCTGGCCGAAGCGGAGGCTCCACTTCGAAGCGAACGCAACCCATAGGGGGTCTGAGGGGACAAGTGCCATTTGCCCATTGGGCGTCTCGCCAGTGGATGAATTTTCGGGCAGCAAACGGCCTGTCGTAACAGGTTGCCTAACAGATAATTTCGGGCCAGCCCGTAGTTCAGATATCGCTTACCTCAATATGTATGTACATTAGCAATGTCACTAGTGATCTTTCGCAATGTTGAATCATATCTCATGTAGGTAGTAAGCTTGTTGGCCACATGATTCATGTATGCTGGGCGAGAGTTACCTACCCCTCTATGTTCGGATATTTATGGTGAACCGCTACTATTAGGATACTCCTTCGCCCTACATGAAAGGTTATTTCTAATGGGTATCCCCTGTTTTGCATTACTTAAATCATGAGCCACGTAGCCCCAGATGAGCCACATCTGCCCCCGGTGATCATTGGCACTGTACATCTTGACGGTGGAAAAAACTATATTAGAACATGGAAGTTCATAGGAGCATTGGGTTAGCCTCTGATTATATTCTGCCTATTTGCTAACGGAATTTCTTAAATTGATGAATGACCAAAGCGTTGGAAATAATCCCGCGCTTTTCGAGAAAGATGTCGCAACTACTCGGAGGAAGACGCCTACTAGTATGCCAGAAGCGCTGAATGAAAGCGAGAGATACATTGTTGCTCAATGTCACAGTGGCTTGGATGCATCTGAAGCGAGTGCTCATCCATTGATATCACATGTGGTCATTGGCGGGGCTCAAATTAGCTTGCCAGATGACGGCTCAAATATGTTCGAAAAACTAGAAAGTAGCATGCGGAAGGAGCACTCTTGTATGAAAGGAGACGATCGCTTAGCTTCATACCTCAAAATTAAAATAAGGAAATGCGGCTCGAATGGCCTGGCCCTCCCCGAAGGAAACTTCTTATACAAAAGGTATTGAATCAGAATTGATGGGCTGTACCGATCATCGAAACATCAAAATCTCCCAGGATCTCTTTGCATCGGAAGTGCTGACTCGCCGGTTCTGTTTCGACTTGCTATTCGATGTTGGCGATCAGGAAAAGCCTCCCATCTGATACAGCCCATGGAAAATCTCTCAGAGACTGGGGCTTTCACGTTGATCAAAAGCGACACACAAGACATCGCATATCGGATAATATTGCAGAGATACTAAACCATGGCTCTCTTCCACAAGTGTAGTAGAGCCTCTGCACCGTCTACAAGCGGATTTCTCGCCATGAACAACAATGGGGACTGCCATAACAGAAGACCTGGAAATTCTCTGTACAACCCAGAGGCTGATATAGCTAAAATAACATTGAAAGAGAATGCGCCAGGTATTAAGTCAGAATCTCCGGTATACAAACACAAACTTAATCACATCAAGTCACATCGGATTCAAGGCAAGGGGTATCCCACATTGTTCACCTACTTCAGTCCAGGAATACTTGCTTTGATACCCTCCACGGATCAACCCGGTCAGAACCGGATAGGCTTATACGAAAACTGGTAACTGAAGCAAGGAATAACGGTAGCATGTCTTATGAAAGAAGAGTGGTGGGATTTTCAGTCATCCAGAAGATCTCTGCAATCTTAAGAAGCGTGTTTGGTCCATCAGCATGCCTCCCTCCTCCTACATGATATTCTTCACTCCGGAGTACTGGCTATGTGCAGGCATGAAAAGGAATAACAATGTAGGAACCGTAGAGATAACATAATTTTGAGCATCGTCTACAATGACTCAGGATTGAGGTTCTAGCGCCCTCGTCTACTGAAACTCTTTTTGTTATGTGATAGGAAAAGTGCGTACAACCCGTCTGACGACTAAGCCTTCCCATCGCTAACAAGACTTCATGAGCGGTGGTATCCGCTTTATACATTACCATGATTGCTGTGGAAGAGGGCGCGCACGAATCTTTTACCAACAGCCTAGGAAATGTGTTGAACGTGTGATTCGACTTGGCAACCGAGGATAAAACTCATTCCATTATTTCTGGGCAGATGGACTAGTCTTCCATAGATAACAATAGCCATTAATCGATCATAAGCTGATTCCGGAATAGGAAATCAAGCATCCAAGTCTTCCTAACCACTCGAATAGGGATAGCGTGGTACGGCAGCCCTGCAGGTGAAAGTACTGGCTCTCGAGCACGAAAACCCTCCGATAGCAAATGCGGCCAGCGAGAGCTAAGAACCGAGACACCGTGAACTCATTGGGCCGCATGCCTGTTAAGTGGATCCGGACAGAACAGCGTGTTGAAGTGCAATCAATCAGACAACGTGGGCTTTGAACGGCAGGGTAACTATGGGCAATGTGCACCGACCGACGACGTGCACGAAATTGATAGCTAGTTGAATAAGCTAGCCAACAGTGTGCGTCGTACACAATGAGTGAGAGAACTAGACCGGGTCGCTAAGTAGAATGACCTAAACAGCTCCTATCCTCGAGGCTTTACTGGCGGGGTGGATTATTCCCTTATCTAGAACAGTATTAGAACATAATTGGCTCCTCAGCTTCTGCCGGAGGTGTTGTATCGTCAAATGTGACTAAACTGAACAAGAAGAACTCGTTGAGCTTAAGCGTAGGACTGAAATCTCGCTTCCAGCCACGTACGGTATTCAATCTTCTTTCCTCCTCTCTCAACACAACTACTTAAGTTGGCCGAGATGGTATTAAGGATATGGCTCTTACCTGGAGATTCAGCCCTTCAACTTTTCCTACAGTCGGAAGGTCGCGCTAGGCATGCAAGCCGCGGTACGCAACCAGCACTTCCGGAACAAATTTATTGTCCACTTTCGCTGGTTTTACCTGCGTTGTAGAGCAAATCAACCAAATGGTCTCCCGCATTGCCAGTAATACGAACCTTGCCCAGCGGGGGTTCGAACTGGGTCTTGATCGGTACATTTGCAAGAATCCCTCCCAGGGCAATTTTGTCTCTGACAAGCTGATGGCAACTACTGTTGAGGCTATTGCCGGTGCCGTCTTCGTAGAAATAAGCTGGGTTCGAGTAGCATTGCAGAGAATTGTGGATGCATTAGGCCTGGCGTGGCCAGATTCTTGAGCTGGGAAATTTCCATGCAAGGCTCGGATAATTACGGATCTCCTATCTTCCATTACGAATTCATGATTCGCATATTGATACGCGCATTTTATTTGCCGCAGAACAATCGCATGTGATCTGCAAAGCTATCCTCGTGTAAGCCACATAACGCATTGCTCTACAGACCGTCGCTTGTAAGGTTCCATATGACCATTACTCGTTCATATGAGACGTTGCATGCAGCTGGCTTGTTGTACAGGCCAGTATTCCTCTGCGTGTTGTTATGGATAGAGGCCTGATGCTCCATTATAATTTGTATTGAGTCCATCAGTGGATATTGTTAGAAAGTTCTAGCTCAGCACCATTTGGTTCTAACCGCAACATCGGTGCGTAACTTTCAGCTTGTAAAGGTTTACCGGCAATGGCTTCATCTTTCCAATATAGAAATCAACCATCCCCGTGTTTATTATCCTGGTTCCCTCGATTCAATCTAACTTGAGATACAAAAGATATTATATTCACCACGATTGTGTGATTATCGTTTCGCAAGTCACAAGCCCCGATTTTATATTCCTTTCCCATTCTTTCTACGTGCATTGGGGTCATCATGCCTAATGCGACAATTATTTTAGTCGCGGCAAACTCGGAGGCGCACATATATTGTGGCCTTTCTTGCAGTTTTCTTCTTTGGTTTCTACCTTTCGGGCGGCCCGTAGCTCATTATCTCATCTATGTGTTAAGAGCTTACACCTCACCCACGGGTAACGGAAACAACTTTGATGTTCCTCTGTTTCAAATGCTGTGCTATAGAGGCTCCAATTCTGCTCGATCCCTCGGCGTTTCGAAGCAAAGCAAGTAGCAATCTGGCCTTCAAGTTATATGCACTTCAGCTAGATTTCAAGAAACCTAATTTCATACCTGTGTTGACCCAGCATGGCTACCCCTCATGAACCGAAAATCGAGACACTGGAAAAGATCATAGGCCATACCTTCTCCCTAAAACATTTGATACGTCTGGCTCGCACCTCAGCAGGTGCTAATCCGGACAACTACGATGGGAATAGGAAACTATCCCAACTGGGTGCCTCTCTGGTTGACTCTGTTCTGGCTATCATAGTATTCTTCATAGGTGGCAGTAGAGGTAAGAAGAACTGCGGCGCCTGGTCACTCAAACTTTTGGACAAACTTATAGTGTTGTAGAGTGTACGGCAAATTTGAGAAAGGCTTTTCTGAACAAAGGCAAATACTGTGCTGCCGCGAAGCGGACTGGTATCGACGATTGCATAGACTACGATAAGCGCACCGGGCCAGATTCGCCGGAGGTTCTTCGCAAAGCGATAAATGCCATTATAGCAGCCGTGTTTCTTGATACCTGGAACATCAAGTCAACAGTAGTTGTCATTCTAAGGTATGGCTTTACATCTGTTTAGCATGCAATTACTGTACTGAATCTGTTCGGTCAGGATTTTTTTCCAGACGAGCGGCGACAGAATGTTTCAGGAACTCCCTTCTGTCTCACCTGCTACTGTGGAAGCTCTCGTATCTATTTCGAAGATGATACTAGCTCTCAATGCTGGAGTGATTAACCCTTCGGTGCTAATTATCGAGCGGTCCGCTACGACTCTTGAGGTCTCCCCAATGATACACAGGTTCCTGGAACAAGGCACCAAAGATCCGCCTCTGTTGTCAAACGCGGAGCGCATTGTGACGGAGAAGGAGTCAGTCACAGAGGGCCTATTTCAATTTCTCCGAGAGGAGATATGGTCATCGGATGGAGACCTGAACCACAATGAAATTGAAACTGAAGCCGAGCATGACTCGATGGCGACGATTCCGGACAGGCCGAATGCTCCACCAACACCAAAGGGCGGACAGGTGGCACGTCGCCAAGGAGAACCTCTCAATGACAGTGAAGCAGCCGTGGTAATACCTGCGCCGAAGAGAAGGTGCAGGGCTGCAAGCACTAATGTCTCCATACTGCATGGTGAGGTTGCCAGGCAGATTCTCTTACAAGAGAGACAGCACTGTGCCGCTCAGAATATGTCTCCGCCCGAAAATCGCTATTTCTCCTCTGCTATAGTGACAAAGGCCCTTAAGCTTGAAGAGGACTCGCTCGGGAACCTCACTATTCTCTTGATAACAATTGCTAGCCCGCAATCAATCGTGGCTCTGCGCGATATGATGTGCTGTGTAAGAGCTCAGAAGACGTTTGATTCGCACCGCCTGGCCGTGAATGTCACTAAGAGGCGAAGATATGAGATGATTAAAGAACTCAACCAAAAAAAATGCACTTCTCCGACTTCTCCGATGGTATCACCTTCTCGAACTATTCGAGCAATGTGGTGGTTCTCGGACCCGTTACAGCATAGGATATGTAAACACGACATCTGCGGATTTCGAACATCCGAAACGGGGAGCGGGAAACCCTAGCAGGAAAGATGATGCTAAGGTAGCGCAAGCGATGATGAAGGAGTTATTCCCCGACCTAAGTCCTATAAGTCCTATGTATGCCCAGGAGTACGCTGCCATCAAGCATTACCGAAAAGTCGGACAGCGACTCTATATACTCACCGACCGGTTCGGTCCAGGAATCCTTGGTCTCACTTTGGACGCCACTCAGGAGTCGGAGATATCGGATACCATGTTAGTAAGTGCCGAGCTTGACATACCCATAAGTCTGACACTATCTTAGGCTGTTAAACCCGAAAAATAAGACATTTCGCGATTTTGTAGACCTCCTCGAAGAATCGCATGGACAATGGCTGAGGAGATGCAGCGATGCAGCTTACTTGTTGCTCCGCCCATTGCTCGAGTTTACCCTCGACAACACCGCGCCTTTTCGTTTGGAGCTTACGGATACTGAATGCATTTTCAAGCAACCTAAGTGCTCGGAGTCTCTTCTGAAGCTTGTTGCCTAGAGCAGTAACGGCTCGTGTGATATAGATGGGCGTCCAATATGCATAGTGATTGATTGTGCCGCATACCTTCGAGGAAAAGATCCTGCTCTTTTCCGAACTCCCTAGCAATACATCTATTCCATCGCTCCCCAGGTAATCATTTCCTCTTAAATATAAACCAGTGGCCTTTGGGGATCACTTTATGCCTTTTCATGCAAGTGTTGCTCTTATGGATTGTGTCCTGACTTAGACAAGGACAAAACGCGTAAGCGCAAAGCGCAGTGAAATGCACCAAGCACTATGTCCGAGTGAGCCTACGCTTGGACAACCAGATATAGTCACGCGCCATGGTATTTTCTACCCTTTAGCCAGGTGACAGTAGCCAGGTGACAGGATGGCAATGATGCATGAAGAGCTTATCTATGAGCAGTGTGATTGTGGTGCGCCAGGAACCGCGATCCTTGGTGTCTATTAATGGCCCGCGGCTGAAGGGGCTAAGTCAGGAACTGCGGCGCAAGATCGATAGCAAATTTGATGATGACCTGGTGTTAATTGGTGGTGAGGGAGGAAAATGTAAAAATGTTTCCTCAGACTGCTCTCCAGGATACTCATACCCTAGGGCCCATACTTGACTTTGCGGAGGTAGCGTAGAGAATTCGGTTCTGCGGTGAAGGCGGTAGAGGTAAATTACGCGCTGGCCACCATGGGCTTTGACGAGATTCTAAGTTTGTTAAGAATGTGATATCTTCCCGTTAACATGCATAAAGTGAAAATAGATGACAGTAATGGAGCAGTAGTGGTATCGTATTCTGAATGGCCACTTGAAGCCGGGGGCGCAGTGTACGAGTTTTCAGTAATAGCATGGCACAGGAGCCAGCCTCCTTCGGCTCGGCGGCCACTTTCTGAACCAACCATTATGCAGTCAGCTCGGTAATCCGAGATGGCCACGGTTGGTCCCAAGTCGGTCACAAGTCAGTCGCAAGTCTGAGTCGGGAACATCATCAGGCGGCTTGAAACGGCCACCGACTTTATGGCCGAGATTCCTGCTATATATTAATAGCAACGGATGAGCCTGATAACACAGCATACTTGTCTCGATCGTTGATGAGTTAGCTATTGGCTTATATTATTTACTAAATTTAATCTTCTAACTCTTGGCAGTAGCATGCAACATTAATATATCAGAATTTTGTCCCTGCACATTATTATAATCACCATGTCCTTGCTGTCACAAAGCTCTGTTCTTGTAGTGAGCGCCAGACCGGCCAGGTCCTTTGCCGCCTGCATGCTCGCACGTGAGGGCGTCGATGTTGTGCTTGTCGATGCCGAAAAGTTCCCCAGATATCTCTTATCATTACATGCTTTAAAAACCCTAACATAAGCAAAATTAATTCTTGGAATTGCAAAGATATTATATTAGAGAGAGCATACTCGCAGCAATACAGTTCCTCTTGCGGCTCATTGATGTCGACACAGAATTCAACCGGCATGGCTTTGAAAAGAAGTACAGGACCACATTCAAGATCACAGAAAAGAGGGAAGCATGTTAGTTGCCCCCGGCTTCGGCTGGTCTTGTTCCGGGACAGTAAAAAATGACTTACCAAGGGAAACCATAAATCCACAGTCACCAACTTTACAAAAGCACTCGGCCCAGGCGGCCACTCGTGGAATGTAGTCCGCTCCGAGTCAGATGATATCTTATTCCACCACGCCGCCCGCAGCGGAGCCAAGACATTTAACAGCACCAAGGTAGACGTAATCCATTTTGAGCCATACCCGCATGACGGTTTCAACGAACCCGTGCACCTGGCCAATCCAGGCCGGCCTGTATCGGCTGACTGGTCGTGTAAAGACGGGACTAGAGGCAACATCAAGTTTGACTACCTCATCGATGCCAGCGGGTGCAACAGGATCATGTCCACAAAGTACCTCAAGAACCGCCGCTTCAACGAGGGCCTCAAGAATATAGCAAACTGGACGTACTGGAAAGGGGCCAAGCGCTTCAATGTTGGCCAGCCCAACGAGAACTCGCCCTTCTTTGAGACGCTCGATGACGCGAGCGGCTGGGTCTGGGCCATCCCCCTGCACAACAGCACCTTGTCGGTCGGCATCGTGGCGCGCCAGGACCTCTTCGTGGCCAAGAAAAAGCAACTCGGGCTAACCCCCCAAGAATTCTACTGCGAGTATCTCAAGCTGGCGCCGCAAATCAGCGCCATGCTGTCGGACGCCGAAATAGTGTCGGACATGAAGCAGGCGTCAGACTGGTCGTACAGCGCATCGGCCTACGCCGGCCCGTACTTCCGCATCATCGGCGATGCCGCCGCCTTTGTCAACCCCTATTTCTCGTCAGGCATGCACCTGGCCTTGACCAACGGTCTCACAGCCGCCGTGTCAGTGCAGGCGTCGCGCCGCGGCCAGGCCGACGAGCACGCCGCAGCCAAGTGGCACGGCACAAAGGTCGCTGAGAACTACACCCACCTGCTCCTCATCATCATGGCAGTGCAGCGCCAGCTGCACCTCAAACATGAACAGCTCATCACCACCGATGCAGAGGACGGCTTTGACGCCGCTTTCAAGGCTATCCAGCCCGTCATTCAGGGGGTCGCCGACACACACCTATCGGACGAGCAGGTGCAGCAGCGAGCGGTGGAATCGGTTGACTTTGCACTCAACTTATTTAATATCACACCGGAGCAGGAGAAGGCCATGGTGGACAAGGTCAACCATGCTACACAGGCAGCGCCTGAGACACTCCAGAACATGACCCCCGAGGAGGTCGATATTCTGAAGCGCATGAGCCATCGCGTCTTGCATCAGAACACAATCCAGGAGAATAGGGGCCTGGCGGCTTTTACAGGTCATGTTATTAATAGGCTGGTGGCGAATATAGAGCATGGCAATATAAGTCTAATAAAAGTACAAGCCTAGGAATCTTAAAAACATATCCCACCGCATGGTGAGCCACACGCGGCCATGAAAGAACTCATGTAATAATAATAACTAGACCATACTATTTACAGGCCATGCAATATATATAATCTTAGGGACAGCGGGCTATGAGGAATAAATATTCTAATATATTTTTATATAAATAATTAAAGAGATACTGAATAAACAATTATTACAGATATAGAGTAGTTATACCTGACTGTTATACCTTGACCAAATCTTAACCATAACCTGACAGTTAAATTGAGGTATAAGAATCCTCTTAACTATATAATTAAGAATAAATTACAGTTAAGAAATTATTTTGACTAATCTTAACTATAGATTAGAAAAGCCAGATATACTTAAAAGATTAATAACTATAGATTAATTAGTAATTTATACAGAATTTTTACAGGAATAATATCTCAAATCCTAGGATCACTTCCCTGTGCTGGTTAGTGTGAGAACCTAAAGACTACAATAACTAATTATATCTGAATAAAGCCTGTATATCTATAAGAACTAATAAATCTGAAAAAGAAAAGAAAACTATCTATTTCCTGCAGATTAGGCTGCTTTATATATTTTTAAAAATTAATTTCTTTTTAATAAGTTTTATTTTTTTATTAATCTTCGACTAAATTTTTATTAGTTCTTTAGTTTCTTTTTTTATTTTTTAACTAATTTTTATTTTACTTCTGGCAATTCCTGTATTTTAATTATTTTTTTAAAGTTATTATCAGTAAATCTTTAGATCTAGAAGATTATATAATTTATATATAATAATTATATTTCTTATATTATTATAAATATTCTTTATAAAATAATTATTTTTATTTTCTAAAAATTAATTATTATGCGGTCCTTTCTGATAATAAATTTTAAATATTTAATTTAAGTAATATAAAATTTATACTTTATAAATTATTATTCAAACTCCTGTTTCCTATAAATATTTTGAGGTTTTTTTAATAAAAACTTTATACTCTCCCTGATTATTACTATAAATAAAAAAATTATTACTATAAATTATAATAAGAAAATTTAAGTATATTATAAAAATTATGTTTATTAATTATTGACAGGCTACTAGAGTCTTTAAAAGTCTAAATAAAAATATTTTATATTTAAATATATTATAACAGGAATTAAATATTATCAGATCTTTTAAATTAAAATATATTTAAATTAAATAAAAAATTTATTTAATATTTAACTTAATAAAGATCTGGATTTTATTAATTGGAGAAAACAGATATTAGTCTTTTTATATAATAATATTAAATTTTTAATAATCTATATAGAAATATAGTCTTTCTTCTGGCTTAATAACTATTAGAATCAAAAAATAAAAAAATTAAACTTAATTTAATAAATTCTTTATATAGATTCTTAATAATATATTCTTTTATAGATTCTAGTTCTTTAAGAATTATTCTATATAAGAAAATATATTCTAGATAATATATTTTTAATTTAATTTTAAAGTTCAATTTTTATAAGAGAGGCAGTGTTACAGATATTATTTTCTAAAAAATATAATTATAATAAATTATTAATAATTATATTAAAATTTCTATTTACTGAATTTTTTATTAATTATATTTTTTATCTTTAATCACCTGATCAGGATTATAAAGTAATATTATAAAATTCTAGTTTTTTTAAATTCTATAAATAGTAAGATATTTTGATAATATTAATAAATATTATAATGATCTTTATATAAATATAGTTTTTTTATTAGATCTTAGATTCTTTCAGTTTCAGAAATTCCTTATATATTTATAGTTCATGGTTTATATATACTAACGTATATTTAATATCTTAATAAAATCTTTAATAGAAAATTTTATTCTAATATTTCTCTTTTATTTGAAGATTAAAATCAGTTATACTAATTTTATTATTTTTTTATATTAATATTTACAGTAGGCTTATCTTTATCTTTTTATTAGTTTTTAAAAATCTGACTATAGAATAGTTCTGTTAATATAATTTCAAAAAACTTATTTTAAAAATTATATTTATATAAAAATAATATTATAATTTTTAGTATTTAAAATAAAAAATAATTTATTCCAGAAGGATCAGCTATCTATAATAAAATTTAAGTAAATAATATAAATAAATTCAATTTATTTTTAATTAAATTCTGAAGTACAGGTAGGGGCTTTTAATAAAATTATATCAAGATTAAAATATTTAATTAATTAAATTACTGATTATTTTTTCATACAGTTGCAGGTATTTACTGTAGAATTAATAAATATTTCTGTTTATATAACTATACCAGAGTAAGAGATTAAAGTTTTAATAAAAAAATTAGATTTAAGATTATTTAAAAGAACAGATATATTTAATATCTACTAATTAATATTAATCTATTTAAATTAAAGACCTCTCTTAAATATTAGTTTTTTTCATAAAGTTTTCTGTTTTTTTCTTTATATTCTTAGATTTTATTAGTTTTAGAATCTCAAGTTATACAAAATATCTGTTTTTAATTCAATAATCAATTTTATTATAAATAAAATAGTATTCTTTTTTTATATATTATTATTATTTTATAATATTTTCTATTTTATTAATAGTTTAGGCTGCAGGGACTGCAGTATTATTTTAAAATTTAATTATAAAAACTTTAATTACAGAAATCTCAGAAAAACTGTGATTTAAGTCTAGTTTTAAAATAATAAAACATTTTTTTTAAATATTTTAAGTCTTAATATTGTTCAGCTAGTTAAATATCTAGATATAATAATTTAAAGAGTTATAGAAGATAATATATAGCTTACTTATTTCTAATATAATTAATAATTTTTTTTATTATTTTAAAATAAAGACCTGTACTTCAGTCATAAAATATATAAATTAAAATTAAAAGATATAAAATTTATCAGAGTCTATAAAGAGAGTTTAAAATTTATTTTCTATAATAAATAATCAGTTTAGAATTATTTTCTATAGAATTATAGAGATTTAAGTATTAATAGAATTATCTTTCTTATCTTTTTTTTTCTATACCAGAGGGGTAATGACATTGCAGTGCAATGCTATTAGGGTGCGGGAACCCCAAATACTTTAATC
>NW_020291226.1:0-24508 GCF_003184625.1 Aspergillus neoniger CBS 115656 | reverse complement strand
TCTTGATTCTGGCTTCGGTCAGGAAGGACTCCCGGAGATCACCCCAACAAAAATATTTTTCTTTACTAACTTACTAAATTTAAATATAATTATCTACTCTACCAGTATAGTAATACTGCTGAAAATTAAAAGGATACTAAATAAATGGCACAGTTCAAACATATTAGAATTTTAACAGAAAATCTTTCTAAAATATAATAGCATTGCAGTCAGGAATATAATAGCATTGCACCCCCCTTTTCCAGAAATCTGACTAATCAGAGTGGATTAAAGTATTTGGGGTTCCCGCACCCTAATAGCATTGCACTGCAATGTCATTACCCCTCTGGTGTATTATCATCTATGCTGTTTTTCCACTTGGGGTCCGGCACCCTAATAGCATTTTACTATAATATCTTCTTTACTTCTCTAATTTAGACTGCCTTAATCCATCACATCTGTAAACTCACATGACATCAATATTTTATCTCCATGGTATCGTAATTCATGCTAGATTATATCTGTTCGAATAAATAGACAGATAACACTCATGCTATTCTAGGTCTCAATTCAATCACTGGCCCATCAACAGTAGTAGTTACTCCAGCCTTGAAGTCATACTCACAACTGGTATCTTCCTTGCAACAACGCTTGTTTCTTGCAAGACGCAGGTCATATCTCCACAGGACCCTTGCTACTGCTAGATTCAATTCTGCCCAGGCTAGTCTCCATGCAACACACTTCCTTGGTCCAACACTAAATGGAACAAATGCCATTTGCATCTTCTGTTGGCTCATCTCATTGCCATCAAGCCACCTTCCAGGCTCGAATCTGTCTGCATCGTGGAAGTATGTTTCATTACGATGCACGGTATAGGCAGCTACACCGACAGTTGTTCCTGCCGGTACATAAATGCCGTCGACTTCCATGCCACCGGAGAGGACTGTTCGCGGGAGCAAATTAGGTGCAGGGGGCGTAGGTCTCATTGCTTCATTGATGCAAGCACGCAAGACAGAGCAGTTCGGAGATGCAAGGACGGAAGATGCTGTTATTGAGGACTCCGCATGGAACGTCATTCGGATAATTCTTGTCAGATGCGCCAAGATATTTGAATCATGAATTATGTAATTTATTGTAGCAGAAAGAGCAGTAGCGGTTGTATTGGAACCTAGAACATCTCAGCATCATAAAGTAAGTGGGAGGTGAAGGCTAGCTGTTTCTAGTAGTCGCAGCTTCTCGGCAAAATATTCTTCAACATACCTGCGACGAGCAAGAGCATTGACTCAAGACCTAGGTCCTTTCGAGTAAACTGCAATCCAGTCTTCTTATCTCTTGCATTCAACATTGCGTTGAATATGTCTTTCTGTTCAGTATTGTTGCCAACCTCCATTCGTGCAGCTGACTGGGAGCGTGTCCACCTTGCCGCTGCCAAGATCTCCTTGTATTTTTGCCTTAGAAGAAGACAATCAAGCCTAAACTTTATGAAATATGGTTGAAATAGCCCCTACGGCGTATGTTAGGTCTATCATGGTCTCTGAGAGATCAATCGATGAAGGGACATACTATTAGGCTCCGTTGGGATATTTTCCGAATCACGGAGGGGAACCAGCGCATTTCAGGTGAATTCAACATGTCAAGATCATTGCCGTAGCTTAGATCAGTGATTATGTCAAAAGCTAGCCAGTCGCACATTTGCGAGATATTCTTAGGAGAGCTCCACCCTGATTCAGAATTGGTATTCGTAAGAAGGTTGTCGACAAAGCTGGATACCTTTTCTTGGATTCTGTCCTCCATATCTTTGATACTTTGGTCTGAAAATGCCTGCGCCAATATGCGACGCTTGAAGGTGTGGATATTCCTAGAAATCGCGGTGAGGGTATTGGGGGTATATCGACTTGGGCTCATTGATGCGTAACCTTCTGACTTCTGGACGTTGGCCCTGACTGCATAGATGTCGCTCACAGCCTTGGAGGAGTTGAAGGAGAGGGAATTTGGCCCAAAGCGCACGATTTCACCTAATTAAGTTTGCGGGCCGGTTACTATGGGGTTCATTTCAATATGCCACATCACTTACCATATTTCTCATGCCATTCAAGGTCCATCATGTGTAGGTCACCTCGCCATGCATAGAATGCTGCGTACCAATCGGTCAAAGCTCCCATCCAAGGTCCCGGGAACCTCGCTAGCGGATGGAAACAGAGTCGGTATGTGGCAAGTGATAACGCCTTCTATTGTCAGAAAACGCTGCATATCCAGATGGTTATGACCTACGTAGCAAACGAGTGATATCACGCCGATTAATATGAGATAGAGACCCATGATCATTGGTTAGGGAGCGATTCCTTAGGATGCAAGCTAGATGAATTCTCGAAAGAAGACCTCATGACTGGAGTAAGAGAGAAGAAGTGGAAGTGACCTTGTAAAGGGCGGAGGGTCTTCGATGTGATAAACCATGACTCGTGTAGCGAATTATTCATAGGTGCACGGAGCTGAAAAATCTGTAAGGTATAAACAAAGTAGCAGTTCAGTGGTTCAAACCTACACAAGTCATGAGCCACGAGAGTGAATCTTGAAATATCCGCCCACTGCCCACTCTAAGTTGAGGAGCTGAGTCCGTGGTGGAGCATTGATGGATGCATCACATCATTCTAGTCTACCATATTGAGAAAGCAATCGGACAGATCATTCAGTTTCATATACCTCATAGCTGAACAGTGGAGTGTTAGCTGGGATATGGAGTGGAGAAGAGTGGATCGCGCTAAAGAACAGCGGGAAGAGTCATCGGAATGGCCGGCACAGAACATCTCACTGTGGGAGATTCATAATGACAGCATTGGCAGGGGTAAAGCGCATCAGAACTTATGAACTTAACCCACCTTTTAATAACCTCCTGCATATGCCATGGGTGTTTTGGATGCTAGGGATCCAATCCTGCACAGGACGTCGAAGTCGCTTGTTTGATTCGGATGTGTGCGCGGACCATAACTTCGGTAACCATTTGTCCCAATGGTTCGTCACAGCCCATGTGGATCCGATCTAAAGTAGATCTTGTCTGGCGAAGATGGAATATTCCCGACAACGAGTCAGAACTCCACAAAACCGTGTTGATAAATTATAGTGGGGAAGTGATGAAAACCAAACTTTACAGGATCGGCCCTCCGACTCATTGTCCGATCAGGTGGTCAAAGGGGGGAGGGAGTTTATTCTCGCATAAAGGCGTCTTATACGGGCACCCAAATACCGTACAGATCCTAGCTGTTCACACACTTGACAATCAGACACTTGCATAGCAGCAGGAACATATGCTGGGTTGTTTAGCAAGATGTCATACCCTTATCTTATCACGGACCATGTTATAGAGGCACAATACATGAGAGAATATCCTCGAGCCACAGCCAGCCAAGATACTCCGTTAAAACTCTGCATCAAGCAATATACCCCCATAAATAACCCAGATCCCAAGAATGGCGACCTGACAATTGTCGCTGCCCACGGGACGGGTTTTCCCAAGGTAAGGGACCGGACATGGCAATGAGAATAAGTACTGAGACGTGTGTAGGAACTCTACGAGCCCCTCTGGGAAGACCTTTATGCCAGGAGCAGAAAGGAAGGATTTAACATCGGCTCTATCTGGATTGCTGATGCTACAAATCAAGGTGTCAGCGGTATTGCTAATGAAGCTGTTTTGGGCAACGACCGTCAGTGGTAGCATCAAACCAAATTTCTTGTGCGCCTTTATGGCTAAATTGAAGCAGCATCGGCCTTCGATCACAGTCGGGACCTACTTCTCATGATGAATCATTTCCGTCACAAGATGACCCGACCCATAATGGGGGTTGGGCACAGTCTTGGTGCAACGCAGCTGTTAGTTTACCTATCCCAAAGGTGCAATTCCTTCTAATCAGTGTCCTACCAGGGTTTTTCTTTCCCTGATGCATCCCCGCATACTCCAATCTCTCATTCTCATCGAACCATACATTATCGAGAAGAATACTGACGCAGATGCTCCGCTTCTCGTTCACCTCACCAAGCACAAGCGCAATGTTTGGCCTTCACGGGCCGCAGCGGAAGAGAAGGCTCGGCAATACCTGCGGTCCTGGGATTCCCGGGTCCTCGAACGCTGGTTCCAGTGGGGCTATCGGGAACTTCCCACCGCCATTTATCCCAAGGACGGTGCGCTTGGCTCTGAGGCGCCGGTTACTTTGACAACAACCAAGTTCCAGGAGGCACTTATCTATGCGCGTGCGAACCCACACCGGCATAAGGAGCTGGGTATACGAACTGAAAATACAAACGACCGCCTTACAGAGCCCCCTCATGATCCCCTGTTCTTCCCTGATGTGATGGCCGGCTTGCCACCTGGTCAACAAGCATATCGGCCTGAACCTATTGTGGCTGGGAAATTGCTACCACACCTTCGTCCTTCTGCTCTATTTCTAAGTGGGGCATCGAGCCCATTATTCAAAACTGGACTTCATACTACCATGGCAGAAAGAACAGGAAGTAGTATTGGGGGAAGTGGAGGTGTGTTGTACGATCGCGTCCGACATATGTGGGTTAAGGGTGCTGGTCATGCTTTGCCTCTGGAGAAGGTGGATGGGACTGCTAGCACTTTGGGAGAATGGATCCAGAAAGAGATGGAACGATGGAGGACTGATGAGGATCGCATTGCGGCCGGATGGGAAGATTTGTCGCCGGCAGAGACATCCCGGCCCACCAAGGAATGGGAGAAAGTGATGGCGGAGTCATTGGCCTTCCTACGCAATACAAAAGGTGCTAAATTGTAGACCTTTTATTTTCTAAACCATGATGACCAATGAATTATGCTACTCTACATCCTGGTTCATTTAATCCAAGTCTTTGAGCGTTCAATCAGCATTTCTACGCAACTAATTGACATAACGAGTCAATTCTCCAATTCAATTGGGTTTTGATTCAGTAGAACAATTATAACTCCTCACCTGTAGGATGCAGCTCATAAAATATATAGTATCGCTTTATGGTATCCCGATGTTAAGCAATGGTGGTCTTCATGCAAAGATGGACTCTCCAGTGGCCCTAACCATACTTAAAATAACATTTCATAGTAGATAACCCGTTTTTGTATTCTCTGACAACATTTTCAACGCTTAATGAGTAAAACTAATCTGTTGGCTGTACAATTACTCGGGCTTGACGTGCGGATATGATATAAGCAGTCTATCCTTCAACCTGCTTACTAATTCTCCCCTGACTCTTGCAAAAATAGCCGCTATTAGACCCAAGAAGATTATGCTTAGGAAGCATGTTCCTCTAAATTCTATATATATTACGGAGTACTCAACAAGCACATCGAGCACATTCTCCACGGGAATTCAATGATGAACCATGAGTAAAACTATCACCTAGCCTGTTTCCCAATCAGTAATTATTAATATTAGAGACTCGTGACCTATATACTCCAGCATCAGGCCAGAAAGCTTCGATAAGAAAGGCCAGCAACGAGCCCAAACTTAGGGATGATAGGTCTCCCTACTCAATCACTTTATAATCTGCTCGTAAATATTTTAACCGCAATATTGGAAGATGCACTGAGATCTTGAATGCCTCTCCTGCCCTTCTAGAGAGAGAAGTGTGTCCTTCAAGCTGCACAGAGCTAGCAAAATAGAGCCTTACCTCTCCAATAATGGTCCCCGCCTGACCTGTTACTTTAGGCACCCAATTTACGCTGCGATAGCTTTATCAAGAGGTCATCTTCAGATGCACCCTCTAGTACCGGCTTCCAGACTGAGCTGTTGACATAGTATACCATTCTCCTATGTGATGAATACACATCCCTGTTGACAAACGAGCAAGGTCCTGTGAGGTGCAATAGTAAGTGTGTTATCCAGACAGCATCTCGGGCGGTAGGGTGTCCACATCACGGAATATTATGCGGATGAACTAGCCTGGACCTGGGTTTCTTGGCTGTCTGTATCCTTTCAAGCCGCCTGGTGCATATTATCACCAACACGATCGCGACGCTACAGTTACCTACTCAGAGATGTTTTATGTGGCGTTAGGTGCTATCATGGTGTCCAGACCTGCGACATCCCTGGACCTACGGCGTTACACTTTTACATTCTGAGCCCAGATTTGACAGCCATGAAAGCCTTAAATCATTATGCAAGATACAGAGGACAATATACACTTCCAGTAGAAGATGAAGTAGGGCTGTCGCCATGAATCTATCCTAGTTTCACGTTGGCAACCCGAGTATTGGACTTCAACGAAGGCCTAAGCGTTCCCGTATTATCACTATTCCTCGCAGTACATGGAAGATATTAATCAGGTGTGGAGTATGTATATAAGGATCTGTCACTGACTGGGCACTTTTGTATCGATGTAAGCGATGTTTCATTTTCAATATTGAAGTTGAGGTAAGGAGTTCTAACGATTCAGAGCCAGCAACAATATCTCCCTGCTCGACAATACTGACACTCCAGAGGCACAATCGGTTGGGAATGTGGGCGTCTATTCATCATGAGTGGAAAATTGTCTCCGTTAGCTTGTGGATGAGATTCGTAATTCCCAGTCGTAATTGCAGGAAGACGCCACACTCTTTATTGCCAAGAACACAGTTCGGAAGAAATGATGTCATAGTGTTGCAGTCTCCAAATGAATAGGCGACACCACTTTCCAACAAACACAGGTTACTGCTATCTGATTGACCACGGAAATTTGGGAGGCTTGTTCTTTTGTAGATGATTGATCGCAGACACTATTAGTTGTGGTCGTGTTCATGGTCATGGTCTTGTATATCCGGCCGCCCATTGATCCAATCCGAGTGCAACGCCACTCCAGCCCCCGTGGTAAGCTCATCCAGGCCTTCTTCCTGTTTTAGTACAGCCATGAGACAGTGCTCAATATGCCCCACATTGTTATATCTTTTCTCAATTGTTGTTCCCAGCTGTTGCGACAAGAACATTTTCTTCCAATAATACATACAGTGCACTAAATGCCACCTGCGGGTCGTGAAAAAGACATTTTTTGCGTCTCCACCCCCCACCCTAGTATCAGGAAGCAGAGACACCTCTTTCAGTGACAGCGGTCGCGTCATGTTCAGATCAGCATAGTAAGGCCAGCTTCCATCCGGATTTGACCCCGCCTTTTCGAAAGCCAGGGTGAGGTTGTCGTTCCGACAAGATGGCGGAAGCCACGCCGCAGCTAAAGAATCATATTTGCAGTTGTTTGAAAGGGCCTCGGTAACGGTGTCTCCGCAATTACAGGATATATCTGGCTCGGTCTGTGTGTTTGAATGGATATGGATATAGTTCGTAGTGTAAATCCTACTGAATGCTTGGTAACACAGATCAATGGCCCCAAATGTGGCAAGAAGAAGAAGTATAATGGTGGATATCCCTTCCACCTTCAGATACCTAAACTTCCGCTTAGGCGTATCCTTCACAATAGGAAGTGATTCGAAGCTTGAGCGCTCAGCAATTTGTTCGTATATCATGTGATTATTCGGTATATCGCAGGAATGGAAAGGCATTTAGGCAGCTTAAAGAAAGAAATGTGAGATGACTTGATGGCGAGCTTATTTCCTTGATATAATTCTCTTCACGAGAAGTATATATAGGAGACGAAGACCCCCGAACGTATGTACATTGTAAATCCTGCCCCTTTTGTGGTACTTGACGACGTGTACACGCATTGACGCTATTGGGGGCGTCTCATGGCTATAGGCACCTGATGACACAATTTTATGTTAATCTAGAGTTCGGATGCCGTGCCTGGGCCCAGCCTGTGCTTGTGGATTAGTCTGCATTCACCCCCTACCATATCGCGGAACTGATCTCTATCCGCGGCTTGCGAGAACAAGTCCATAGCTCGAATCCAAGGCCACTACTCGGTGATGCTCGGGTGAAGGAATCCGACTTGGCTGGTAGCCCGGGCCTTTTCCTTCTGCTGTTTAGATGCCACATCGATAGTCCCGTCTAGGTGAGGAGAAGGCCAATCACCAGTACATGTAAGTAGGACAAGCCAGTATACTAATGCATAATCTCATATTTTTCGGGATTCACCGAAACAGATACAGACAGTGATACCCCTGAGGAAATCCTCCGCTTTGGTAGTTCTGCTTCACCAACCATCTAACTTCTTCCGTTGTCATTGCTAGCCGGAAACTTGAAGGGCCCAGCTGCTCGAGACACGGCCATACGGTTCACTATAATGGAGCGTAATATATTCTAATATAACTTTGACATCTTCGGTAAGATGGGCTTGTATCAGGTGTGGTCTCCCGGTTTCTGAGTAGTCCCATGTTGGACAAGGCACGAGCCAGAAGATCCATGAGCAGACAAGCGGCTTTTCCTTTTCGGTACTGAATTCTATTAGGCATGCATGAGCTATCGTTCATGTGAGCCTAAGCACATGGACTATTTGTGTGGCAAAAAGCCGGGATTCGGGTGGCCTGTAGATCTTTCCTATTCAATGCTTCTGTGTGGTGGGTGGGTCGGCATCTGGACTTCCGTAATACCGACTACTTCTGGAGGTGCAGATCGAGGACCATGCCATTTGCCAATAGCCCTATTAACAAAACCATCCTAGTCGAGCTCGTTGTGACTACTGATAGCCAGCATATCTCTGAGCTGCTCCGAGGCTGTTAATTGCTTATTCCGAGGAGGTCCAATGTCGCGTCTTAGCCATGGAGCATCATGGGGACAAAAATGGCAATGAGGGACACCAAAACAGTTCAGATACATATGCAATATATATACCTAGTCACATGTCATCCAGGGGAGTAACGTTGTCCTTTCTGGTCGTCGACAAGATATTGTTGGATAGGGTGCCCGGATTCAGTTTATGACGCCACATTACTACCGATTATGGAATCAGTCAATATGATAACATCTTAGTAATATAAATGGCGCCATGTATGTATTTTCATTTTTGCATTATCACACATTATCACACTTTGCCTCTAAAGACGAACGTGCTTTTTCTGGGGCTGAACGCGGCCGAGAGGATCACCGGCTACCCGTGAGATTTTAGCTCATCTTAGTTCTCCTCGGCGGGTGTAAGATCCGGCAGAAACTAGTCCCCACTCCAGGACATGCTACTTGCAGGTTGAGTGGAGAGCAATGATTGCCTTCGTCAGATTCAGTTGGTCTGAATTGCTTGTTTTCCTCGATCATGCATGAGGTTGGCACAAATCAGGCAGTTCTTGATCCGTTGGCATTTCGAAGCCGAACCCCTCCCGGGGATCCCCTCTCGTTACCACAGCCGCTTCAGCACAACCAACTCGGTCTTCTTCGCTCATCAAGCATCCAAGAGCATTATTGCATACGTAAGGCTCCGGACATGGCGCTTTACCCTGCCTTGCGAAATGCCGCGGAGTTCGGGCTATCTCCCGCCTCATGTGAGACCGACCCTTTGCCTAGCTATGCGGGGAGAGCTCTCGAATCGTATACCTGCCTGTTGAATGTAGAACAAGCTCTCTTGAATTTAGTGATATTGCTGTAGGTTGATCAACATGAGCTGAAGGATAGTTGCCTCGCACACATTACCCTATAGTGACATTGGTTGTCTCACACAAAGCAAATCAGAAAAGGAATATCCCAATAGCCACGAGGTATATAAAAGGAGCGATTCCTCTTCAAATCTAATATATCCATCACGAAATTACACCAGAAGCTCAAGTCACACTTCCCAAAAAACTCCAGAAATCAAACGGTTCACTATGAAGACCTCTTTGGCCACTGCAGTTATTCTCTTTACTTCGGTGCTGGCAGCGCCTGTCCCCAAGGTAAGACCATGCATACTCAGATCTATGTGTAGTGACTGATTATAAAACAAGGGTAATGCCAACAATGGAAATGCCAATGCGGATGTCGACATCCCCACTGGTCCCGGCCCCGTGTGCACCGATACCGAGATCTGTCCGTATGAGACCGGTAACAGTCAGTATGCCCGCCGTCAGGAGCCTATCCCTGATCATGCCTTGGGGTCTCTCATCGGTGGTGGTCTGGGCAGGAGAAGCGATGAGGCTATCCCTACTGACGCCATCATCTCACTGGCTGGTGGTGGCCTGAAGCGACGTGGTGATGAGGCTATTCCAACTGACGCCATTATTTCGCTAGCTGGTGGTGGTCTCAAGCGACGTGGCGAAGAGGCCATCCCTACTGACGCCATTATTTCGCTAGCTGGTGGTGGTCTCAAGCGACGTGGCGAAGAGGCCATCCCTACTGATGCTATCATTTCGCTGGCTGGCGGTGGTCTGAAGAGAAGTGAGGGAGACGCTATGGAGTCGTATTAAATATGCCATATGGTATTCAGGATGTCGTTGTGCTCCCCATAACATACCCCTAGGTTTGAAATCTCTTGCTTTTATTCCCTTTTCCGAAGCATTCAACATGTGGAAAAGTGGGAAACAGGAAATTAGGGTGAAGTCAGTAGGGTGCACGAATGGTGTGTTTTTTATTGATGCAGTTGAGGGCATTGGGTTGTGTGAGCCGAGATAACTAGTCTGCTTTTCATTCATACTAAGGTGTTTCTTTCACGTGGAGACCTAGCTTGCCTCTGAACTCACAGTAATAAGGAATAATAGTCGAGCTGGAACATATACTTCACTTATCTGCTGTGGGACTTAAGAATTTCCTATTTCCCATGACATGTATCCCATATGCACACGAAATTAGCCACTGTTTCGCTGGACTAAGTCTGCCTTCTGTAGGACATGAAGGGCAGTGACTCGGTTGTCGCTCATTCAGCGGCTGTCTGACAGACTGGTGGCAAAATGGTTTGTTGATGGTGGTAAGCAAAGCGAGAATCCCAGGACCATTACGATACAATTCGCGATAGTCAACAAACTCGCGCTCGGATCACCACTCGGCCGATCGGAGAGGGATTCACTGCAGCACTACATTCGTAAACCTCGACATTATTTCAGTTTTCAATCCATCGGAGTATGTATCATCGAGTGTCCTATGACATTGTTTCGCTTTTGGCGAATGGATGATCTGTGAATTCTGCCTCAATAGCACTCAATCTCCCTGCCTGCCAACTCGCTATTTTGCTTGCAATTGGATTGTCCCCTCGCCAGCAGAGAAGAACCTCTGATGACTATCTAGGTCATATTGTATCATTGGCTTGCAAGCTTTTCGATCAAGAGGGATATATCAGCCGCTTTCTCTTCCATGGAGTAGTGGCCTCCTCCAGAAAGCCATATGCCCTGTGGCGCCCATTCAACCATATGTGCCGGATGGATGCAATCGACGAGGATGTCCTTGTACAGCTTCAAGAGCGGGTCTTGCTCTCCGAACACCACCGAAACGTCTGGATTACCCTTTCCGAGGCACGCTCTCCAGCTCTGTCGGACCTCTTCCCCGCGCTTTGCCAGTCTGGCCTGTTGACTTAGGTTGTCAAAATGACGCGGTCCGCAGAGACCCTCCAACAATTTCCAGATCCGCGTCTGTCGGTAGGCGTGTAAGGCAAAGCGCGGTGTAACCGGGACAATATGCCCAAACCGGAAGACACTGGCCTTGGTGGCTACTGGGAGAGATCGATATGGCGCACTGTATCCATCGATCTCGAATTGCGACAAGTGTGGGGACATGAAACGCATCACTCCCCACTCGGGCATATAGCCGCCCAGGAGGCCCGTCGAAAGAAACCAGATGGCATAGAGTAAGCTGTAGTGAAGATTCCATTCGTCCGGACGCGGTGGCAGAAAGGAGTTCAGGAGAAGGAGGCAAGTGCAGGCCATCTGAGGCAGCTGCGGGATAGCGCACAACGCGACGCACCTGGAGACAATGAGCCATGGACGGAGACAGCAAGGGATCCTAGCGGAATCAACGACGTACCCACCCCAGTCATGCGCGACGATGACTGCATGGCGGAGATTGTGGACCTTGAACAGCTGCATAAGCGTGTGAATATGCAGTTCAAAGGTAACCGATTCGGGATGGGTCGGCTTGTCACTGCGGCCGTGCCCGAGCCAGTCGAGCGCATAGACTTCATGACCTTGGTCCAGCAGATGAGGAAGGATCTGCTGGGGTCAGCCATACTCTGATCTAAAGATTGATCTTTGACATCTATACATTTCTCCAAATATAGCTCCAGCTCGGATTCCCATGCAGGAAGATGATCGGGCGCCTGCGGCCTGCGGGACCGTCGAGTGTTGGTTTCTGATGCATGAAGCGGACAGTGGCTCCACAGATGGCCATCTCCACCATGCAATCAGCCCAGGGGAAGTCGGGCATCCATCCTGGTCCCTGAGGACGGACTCGATACAAATTGGACTCGCTGAAGCGATATGTGCCTTGGCACTGGGCGATGGCCAGAGACTCACATTGACCCCGGTACTCTTCTGCCTCTCGGATGAGCCTTTTCCTCCCTTGACTGGAGAACAGGCTGAGGAAGTTCCGAACCACTGTGGGGATGATAGTGCATGACAGCTTCCCAAGATAGAGTGGCAAGAGACTGCCAAATAGAATGAGCCGACAAACGGTAAAGGACATAACGATTGTAGCGGCGTAGCCATAGGAGGTCATGAGAATGGTCAGCACTGCCTGTGCCAGGCTGCTGCCGACGTGCAGCGTGAGCAGCGACATGATGAAACAGTAATCATGCACGATCGTTTGTATAATAAGAATCGGTGTTCATACTTTCTGCATCAGACTTATATTTCCGGAAAGGGGCGGGGTGGTCGGTCGGTCGAGGATGACGGAGGACTGACTTCATCCGTGAATGTATAATTCCTTGTTATTATAGTCACGGGGGTCTCCCCCATCAGTACTTATCGTTCATCTTTGACTGCAGCGAGACTGTGTAGGGTCTTATCCCGGACAACGAGAGGCTGCTCTCTCCAGTCGCTGGACCGGTCGGGAATGCGGAGAATCAGGCCGCGGTCGGCAATCCCTTGCCCTTGACTGGAGATAATAAGACATTATTATGATTCCCTGCTTATCCAACAACCAAACAACATTCATGAATTTCTGCCGTGTCTATCTCACTGATAAGCCTTATTGGTAATCTTATGCTGACTTGGCGGGCTGCTTTGGGTGTTTCTGCTCTGCTTTTCGGTCTTCTCGTACAAAACTACTTTGTTTTTGCCCCATTGCTTTTTCTATTCGGCGACCGGGCCGCATCTACAAATCCAAACTCACAACAAGAAAGTTATAGTATCAAGCTTACTTTCATAGCCAACTTTATTCTTACTTTCCTCTAATTTAAGTTTCTCTGACTCATCTACCATGTTGTTAGACTGTGCTTCCACGCCACACCATTAGACCATACCTTAACCTGTGCCCATCAGTCCTTTAACCGACAGTACCTCTTAACATCAACAGCAATCAATACTATATCCGTTTACCCCTCCACATCGTTGACAGACCCTATCACTTGATCCAAGTCCTCCGCCGCGGTCTTAGGTCCCCGTTTGATGGCCTCCATCACCCAGTCACCGCGAGGCTTCAGCCGCATCCTTAGCTCCTTGGGCATCGTCATGAAACCCACGACAGTCATGGTCCATGGATCCATCTCTTCCCCTTCCACCGGCATAATATCAAACGCCCACAACAAGTTGGCTACCTGCAGCAAGGCCCCATCTGTAGCAATTCTCTTGCCCTGGCAGATGCGTCAACCCTGCCCAAACACGGGCTGCGGGAGGTCGGACCGTCGCTGAGCCTCTGCGTTGACGGGTAGAAGTCTCCATCCCACCTTGGATAGATGTGGCCAGAGTGAATGCAAGGTCCAGACCTGGTACCGCCGTGTACTTCTCGGCCGTTGCAAGGGCTTGCTTTGTGGGGTTCCAACTGTCTGAGTCCCTCCCCCGATGAGATAGACGTGTGTAGAGGTCCGATTGGGTTGCGAAGAGCTCATCGGCGGCACGTCTCAGGGAGGTAGAAATTAGGCAGTTGGCGCAAGGTTGGAATAAGATCTGGTAGGCCGGGATTAGCAGCCAGATGGGTCACTTGGGCCTGGGTGCCGATGATCTCCTGCAGAAGTTCGTCTTCGGGGGGTGGAGGATTCGCAGGCCGTAATGTAACCCTAGAATAATACTTGAGTGGGTGCGTTCCAGGTGGGGATAGATCGTTGCGGTGCTGATGGTGGCGCCATCAGGACATCCGTGGAGAGCATCAGACAGGTCACAGAGCAACTGTTTGTTCTCTAGTTCCATTAACGGCTGATATCTCGGCGCCGCGAGGGGCCCCGAGACTGGGAGCTAGCAGTCTGTGAATGCAGCCTGAGGTGATCATCGTAGTCATGCATCAGAGTGAACCGAGACTGTCCGGGCTCTGCTCCGGTAATTATCTCCATCGTCGCCGAACGCGGCCGGTTGCTATACCACTGGCTGCGGCGACTTGACAATTCAGTGACCGCCTCGTAAGAGTTGAGTATCACGACTGGGGCGATCCCAAATAGCCTGGAAAGGGTGATGGGCCCATTTCGCCGCGCCCAGTCGTCCCAGTTGGCGAGGGGCTTATCGATCGGAGAGCTATGAAGATCACCGATCAGCGGGAGCTTGAGAGGTGGCCGCTTCTCATCAGGTTCTGCTCGTCTGCTGGGCTGATGCTGGGTGATCATGTATAGCAGAGTCATCAGACCAATGCCGAAGACCACTACGATGACTAGGTTGGCAATCATTCTGGCGAATATAGTGCTGCGTAATATCAATCGCTCACGATGTTCAGATAGGACGGATAACAGACACTGCACTGCTTTGGTCCCCGGCAGTTGTGCCGTGCCCCGCCAAAGGGTCCGTGAGCCAAAACGAATGGAGGTAGTAATTGAAGGGCCTCTCCCCTTTGCCCTTCAGAACTTCAGGATGCCCACCAATGGAATCAGCACGGCGCACCGGCTGTCTTGGCGCGGTCACATTCAGTCAGGATCTCTCCATCTCCACTCTTTCAATTTATTGATCCCTTTACATTTCGGAACTTTATCTCCTCTGCGACTAGAACAGATTTGAATAGTTATGCACTGGATCATTAATCAAATAAAATCTCAAGTATATTACCATGTCAAGTGTGAAGGGTGACTAATTTGACTACTACGATACTATGGTACAGATAGTCAATGTGGTACAATACGATCGGCTGGCTATGTTTCTTGTTCCAACCCCCTCGGATGCCTCAACAGCAGATCCAAGCACGTTGGAAAGCGTGGAGACGCTCAGAGCTTTGCTGTGGCAGTGGCCGGAGTGGCCGAAGACAACACAGAGCACGAATCCGACCGCTTCTGCGCACTGCCTTGCGAAGCTTCCCAGA
Source organism: Aspergillus neoniger CBS 115656 (assembly GCF_003184625.1). Lineage (NCBI taxonomy): Eukaryota > Fungi > Ascomycota > Eurotiomycetes > Eurotiales > Aspergillaceae > Aspergillus > Aspergillus neoniger. The sequence continues at coordinate 9,296 of NW_020291226.1, read as the reverse complement.
TGGGGCCACTGGCCTTGCCCCCATACCAGACCTGCCAGGTGGGACTCGCACAGCTGCCGTGATATTGGAAGAGAAATTTACCCTCACCATAGGTAATGTCGCTGCTCATGGCTTCATCGCTGTCATCTTTGGACTTGATTGTTTCGTAGTCATATTCCGTGGGTTCCGCTGACAAGCCCAGGACCGAGTTGACCTGCGCAGCGATGCGTTTCACTTGCTCTGGATACCGTGGAGCCTGTTTACCCGTCCGGGCTAAAGGGGTTCCAATGTAAACCTTGGTGTCGGGGCTCGAATACTTGGACGACCCAGTTAAGCGCTCGTCCTTGAGATTTGCATCGGAGGCCAGATAATCCAGGATCTTGGTCTTGAACGTCTCTTCATCCAAGACCGCTCGACCTTCCTTGACAACAACAAATCCCGGCTTTTGCCACAGATGGGCCTGATAGACGGCATATTTCGACACAACAACTATGACCGTACAGCCTCGGATATTGATCTGGCTGAAGTTGAACGGATCATCACCAAAACCTATAATTTCCGAGGTAGATTTCATGTTCGAACTATCCTTCGCCAGCAGCTTCCCCTTTCTCATCTCCGTTTGCATCCATTCCAAGTATGATGAGAGCCTACGTATCAGGCTCCTATGACCAGGACGCTTGGTAGAACCAAAAGAGGCATCGATATCATTGGACAAACAGCTGGAACAGTCCGTTCCACAGAGCACTTCGGTTGCGGACGCAGATGCAGACGATGAAGTGGAAGTCTGGGAGTGGGATGATTGCTTTGTGGTTGGTGTGACTGTATCCTTGGTAGCCTTGCTCGTTGAGGCGGAGTCTGAGTGGCCATGAGTCTTGGTGGTGTGAGTACTGGTGACGCCGGTGGATTTTCCCTTCGTGGATGTACGTGTGGAAGTATGATGGTCCTCCTCGTTACTCGATGTTTTCGAGGTGGAATCGGCCGGCTTCGGGGTGGCAGGCTGCTCACTTTTCGAGGTCTCTTTTTCCTTGGTACTAGTAGTAGACTTCTGTTTCGTTGTTGTGGTAGTGGTAGCTTTGTGCGCCTTGGTCGTGGTAGTAGTCGAGATGGTCTCCTTCGTGGTGGTTTTGGTTGTCTTAGTGGTCTTCTTTTTCGTTTTCGTCTTCGTCTTGGTCTCTCTCGAGTGATGATTATGACCTCCTTTGCCATGACCACTGCTTCCCTTGTGGCTGCGAAGGTGCAGCTGATTGACATCCACTTCAGTTGAGGTCTCACCATCGTCCTCATCTTCCTTACTGTTGCCATCGCCATTGTCAACCGCCACTGCCGGAGGTTCCGCCGCGTAGAAGGACGGGATGTTTTCCACAGCAGAAGTAACTGATGTTATAGTAGGAGCAGAGGCTCTCAGGGCGCTCCCATTTTGCTCGACTGAACCGGAGCCAGCAATAACTCCACTAGCCCACAGGGCAAGAAGCAAAGCCTGTTTCAAGCCAACCACCATTGTAGAAGAAAATTAGGAATGAATGACTGTGGTTGTTTAAAGGGCCACTGGCTGGAAGAATCTGCTTTTATATTGTGATTTGGTGCCGTCTGTACGCGCGGGATTTTACACGCAGATACCACATTCAACTATGCATTTCCTGCCCCCACGAGAGGGGTGCGGAATCGGTGGAAGGAAGACCTGGCGTCACACTTTGAGATGCAGCGTAGGGAGTGGACCACAAAGTCCTTCATTATACTGACTGGCCACTCGACCAGCGACATGGCCTACATTGCTCTTTGGCCCCCAGAAGCATGCTTAACCACATCTAGCCTGGAATCTTTGCTCACCATGCCGAAAGGTCGATGGCTGTAGCTGCTGCAGCCCCCACGCCTAGCTTCTCCACCGCAACATCCACCGCCCCCCGGGCCTTCATCGGCCGCCGCTCACGGATTTCACAAACCCAACAAAGCCTCACTCCCTCACCATCCTCACCATCATTCCAAAAATCAGTTCCATTTGTTTAATCACGCACAATGTCACTTCCATTTCAGGTGCTGGAGGAGGTTCATCAGCCCTTCCTGGAGAGCTGCCGTCATGGTGACTTGGCCCAAGTTAAGAAACATCAGGAGGCCAAGGCTCTAGACCGAGAGGTTCTGACCATGGGCTTGAGGGAAGCTGTCCAGGGCGATCACATCGACACTATGCGCCATCTACTAAACGCTGGCGCCAAGCCCCAGTCTCCCAGCGTCGTGGATGAAGTACACTCGGCTGAGGCAGTCAAGGCCTTGCTAGACCACGGTCTCACTTTTGAGACTCGGCTACATCCCCTTAATACAGTGCCACTTGTGTGGGTATCCTTTGCTTGCCTGTTGGTGATCACATGGACTAACCAAAAGAACAGACACATTGTGAAGAAGAACGACCAACGGCTCGTTCACTGGTGCCTTGAACAAGGTGCCGACCCCACCTTCGGCTGCCCGAATGCCCAGTCATTCAATGACCTTGAGAAGCCAGATCGGTCCCCTACGAAGGGCTCAGGGGCAGTCCTTGGTATGGCGTCCCGTCGAAGTAGCCCACTGGTTGTTGACCTCCTTCTTGAACACGGTGCCAATATCCGCACCAGTAATGTGTTACATTATGCTGCATGTAGGAAGGATGGACGAGCCATACCAATCATGGAGCACCTGCTACAGCGTGGGGCCGACGTGAATGAATTCGGCTATCCTGGATTCCTACATTTCGGCGGCACTCCCCTTCATGCGGCCAGCTACCAAGGAAATCTCCCGGCCGTGAACTGGCTCCTGGAGCATGGTGCAAACCCCGGCGTGGAAGACGCCCAAGGTAGTAAGCCGCTTGATCTGGCAGCTTTAGAAGAGGAAGACGAAATATGTGATGTTCTCTATGAATGGACGCGTTCAGGCCACACTGGCAAGGCTGACTGCGGTAGTTCGGATTAGCCAAAAGCGAAACAGTTCCAGGGCATGACAGGGTCACCCCTTATTGGCTTAGGGTCTGTGGGAGACAAGGAACAAAGGATCAATCCCCCCCTGCTCATGTGCGCATCGCTGTATCTAGTTCTTATACATCCCCACTCTACAACAATTCAACACCTTCAGCGCCGATATTGGAACGCAGTGACGGCGTTTAGGTACCACAATATCACGAATGACTTCGATTTTCCAGTAGCTCGGCTTACTCCTACTCGATTTTCTGTACTTAGGTTCTTCCCGTGCTGCTACAAAATGTACGTGAGATACTAGTGCTGAATAGATGTCCTCCTAAGGACATAAATTGTAGCTAAGCAGCACTCAGATTCTCTAGCCTCGTTCGGCCGGAACGTGGATATATTTGCAACCACTAGTACACTTTCGCGTCTGCCTGGAGTTAGTGCTGACTTCAGCCCCGCAATCAAGCTTTCTCAGCCCTGCCAGCCGACTCGCTCGACCTTCTGCTTCGGGTGAAGGGTTCCTTGATGATCACATTTCCAGCCTGGAGATTAGCCGACTGGACAAATCAGGTTGTGGTTGATACCGCCCCCATGTTGCATCACCCACCACGCTTCACTGGGATGAACCACGCCAGCGACAATGCTGGAACAGCAACTCCACGTTTGTTCGGGATAAAGTTAGTGTCACAAGTCAATTATTTATGCATATGTTCTGCTGGGTGGGGTCTTAGTTAGACAAACCTGGAACTTGTGGGCGTTGCTGCAATCACTCACCATGACCCACGGAGGAGAAGTTAGGTCAACTACGGGGCATAGCTCCATCATCATCGAAAGGATGCTGGTATAAGTTACATACGGATAGTATGAACGCTCTTGCATCTTTGCCGGTGACATTAGAGTAAGATTGCATCTATTTTGTGGTTTCCCATCGCTGTCATTGTCATGCCGGGGTCTTGCCATAACACCCCATGTGAGTAATGCAGTCTCTCTTACCTACCAATATCGCCCTTACATGAGATGAAGATGGCAAGCTCTAGGCTAACAATGTTCCTCATAGATCTTATAGTATCGACCAATAGTGATCAATTAAAATACGATTTGTCGGGACGGCAGTCTAGGATATCCCGTGTCAGGATCGTTGAGTTGCGCTGCTGCCTGAGGCCACAATATCATTGTGTGGGTGAAACAAGCCAGCGATTGATGATTATGCCCATCTCTTGCTGGGGGCCCATCACTTTATCAAATAACTGATAGTGATGCTGGATACATTTTAGCTGATAGAGGGTTGTTTATGAAGTGCTAGCTGGCTGAATGCTAAACCACATAGTATGTTAAGGAACCAGAAGTGTCGCTACACACCTCTAGTGTCACTTTTTCCCTGGGTCTTTTGCTGATATCATAGTGGTATTAACGATTCCCACGCGATGATGATGCTTTTCTCTTCTGGGTGTGGGGTCAAGGTAGATGGTGGTTGCGACGCTTCAATGATCGCCGTGTGCCTCCAAGGTACTTCCAAGGACCCTGTTGCATCCATCTCGCTCCCTTTAAAGCATACGCGACCGCGCCTGGCCGTGGCCCTTTCTCCTTGTACCCCAAAAGAATGAACGCAATGTTAGAGTCTATTTCAGAGCAGATGATGTGCAAGCCTTCCCGTTTATCTACTCTTCCGTTGGAGATGGTTGAGAGGATTTGCCACGAGCTTGCAACGCAAGATTTGGCCGCGCTCCGAGGGACTTGCCGTGCCGCTCATCACCTCACCAACCGGTGTTTTGCGCAACGGTACGCGGAGTACTACACAGACTTCTCCGCACACTCTTTAAACCACTTGCATGCGCTGGCCGAGAACCAGCTGATACGAGGTTATATTCAACACCTGGTAATCCTGAGTCCGGAGCCGAGACTCGGGGAGAACATGGACTGGCACTGGACGGCTGCTGGCCACCTCCGATGTCCCCTAGGCATGCCCTTGATCCGGCGGCTGCGGGATGATCTGACACAGAAATTGGTGAACTGCCGATCTTTTATCCTATCGCCCATTCTGTCACAACCCCAAAGTAAGGCGGACCTCCACGACAGCCCGACCTTCAATCCTGACGATGTCGCATGCATCCTCCTTGACCTCATCGCGGACGCCTCTCTTCCGGTTAAGCTCTTTTGGTATGGCAAGGGCATGAATTACACCTCCAAAGTCATGGACATTGCACGTCTCCCAAAGTCACTCTATAGCAATGCCGCCTTCCAGACGGGCTGGAAGTCCTTGGACAACCTGCACCTAGAGCAGGAACTGACCCCCCAGAACTATACTTTCGTGATGGACATGATTCTCAGTGCGACTGGTCTCCGCAAACTACATCTTGGCCTCGGATACACCGATCTCGCCGTTGAGTTCTTTTCACAATTGAGTGCGTCCATTGCAGCTCTAGATCACCTGGAACGGATCAGTATCTGGGGAACTGCGATGCAAGCTGAAGATCTCGTTCGGCTCCTCTGTAACTCGCGAACAAATCTGAAGAAGCTTAGTCTGCGGTCAGTGACGAGCTTGACGCCGCAGTGGCTAACGTACCTCTGTCAGCATCGTGACCTATTTCCATGTCTGACTACCATTGACTTGAGCATGATCCATGGACCTTCTGGTATGTTGTCGTTTACGCCAATGCAGAACTTGCCTCCGGAGCAGAAGAACATGTTTGAACTTGAGCGTTGTGTCTACGAGGATCTCCCACACACAGGTGGAAAGGCAGGCGATATAGTCGGTATTTCCTACAGTGGTTCGGATATTCGGACGGCATTGAAAGCGCTGCTAGAAGTGTGTAGCGAGCCTGCTGGTCATCAATGAGGAATGATGGTGGTGTTGTGGCGACGGGGTATATGCATACAAGGATACCCAAAGTGGTTTTTTTTTTCAATTTTCTTGCACTGCTTTATTCAAGATGCCATGTCATATATATAAGAACTGAAATAATATACACATACGCCTAGAGTTGTTTTGGGGTCAAGACAGGAAATATTGGTGTCTGGAATGCTCCCAGACGATTGATAGCACCATTATTGGTTACCTGCGCTAGGGATACATTTCCTTTTCCAGGTGGTTCTCGAGTGCGGAACACCACGAATAGCGGCATAATAGCATATGGTAGATAGTTTTCCATGAGATAATTCAGTCAATTCAATTTGTCTACTTCGCTGTGGAACGTCTCCAACAGATACAGCATCGTTTTCGAGCAACATTTGGAGACTGCGGATGACGGTGCAGGGCAAGCCACGCTTCCGACACCGGGCGGCACGGAATGTGCCGATTATTCATCTAAAAATTCGTCTATGCCATTACGGACAGAATGCTTTTCTTAATGGTTAGAAGTCAATGCGAAGATGAAAGGCCAGGATAGTAACGATGGTATACCATCTGCTTGCGGCATGCCACGCAGGCCGTGATGCGACGGGGTCCCCGAAGGGCTCCTCGTCAGCGGCGGGAGAGGGCCGAGGCATGTCCATAATGCCATACAGCTGTAGAGATAGTAGAATGAAAACGATATCAATTGCAGCTGACAAGATTATCGCATTTACTGGACAATACTTTCGGCTTTCAGGTCCGAGGAGGCGTATCGCACGACGGCGGCCTGCTGGCTGCTTACACAGAGAAGCACGATACTGGAGATAGCTAAATGAGTAGTCGTAATTACATTCATAGTTTGATGTCTAAAAGATCACCTGTTCAAAGGCATGAGGCAATCCGCGGGCCTGTAGCCACGCCTCCAGGGCCTGCATATCCCCCCGGTTGGCTCGCTGCCCGCTGCGTTCTCCCAGGGAATCCGTGATCTCCTCCATCCCCTCAAATACCCGCTGCACTCCTTCCGTCTCGCGAAATCGTTCGCTGACTTTTTTCTGATGACTGGGAATATCCCCCCAGGAATGCGTTTTGATGAAGCTCATGTACGCATCTATATTCTGCGATGTCCCCTCCAGGCACAACACGCCTGGTTTGCCCGCCAACACAAATCCAGTGAGCCCATAACCTGCCGCGTGATGTACCAGGTCATCCCGCTTCTTGCGCGTAGATAGGGAAGGAAAGTAAAACCAAACCCGCACCAGAGGCCCTGGCCCTGACTGACTCGGTGGGAGATCCACCGGCTCTGTTGGCTGGGCTTCCAAGAACCTCGTCGCTTCCTCACGAATATGGTCCAAGGCCGTAAAGACGTCGTCCTGCGGCATCGTAGCGGCCAGCGCAGCGACCTCGGCCTTGGACATCCAGTCTGGTTGGCGCAGTGTATACTTCGCCGGGGGTGGCTGATCTAGTGCAGGGCCATCATGGTACAAGGGAATGGAGACATTGACCTGGATTGTCTTCCCGCCGTCCTCCAGCGGCAAACACACTCCCAGCAAGAGGCTGGCAGGTATTCCCATCGGCACGGTCGATGGATCTTGACACCAGTCCCGTAGTTGATCCACACATTGCGATGTAGATTCGGGCAAGTCCAGCTCGCCCGGGCCCGGAAACATAGCCGTGAGAAGATCAATGATAGCCAGCTGGGACTCTATCATATCCGCGGGTAGGAGAGACGATCGTTGTGCCGCCATCGTTGGAGCGATTTCCCACAGCGGTGCTCTCCAAGGGGCGTTATTGGGGGTGTGATACTTGAAAAGAGTTGTTTGCGCAGCACATTCAATTCCCAAAGTATGGTGTATTATTCATGTATCTTGTAGACGGATTTCCTCTCTTGGACCTCTCTGTTCACGTTCAGCGATGGTGCGTTTTTCGATGGATCGCCGGTGCCGGCCATCAAAACTGGGGCAAGAAAGGGGGGTCGGCGATTGGCTCTCTCGGGCCGAGTTTCGGGGATACATACATAACATGACTAATCATGCTTCCCAATCAGTCACTTTGTCGATTATTGTGTGCACTACTATTGTGTAAGTCCATCCTAGAGTCACGGCTCCTAGATGAATCTTTGAATGATCATGCTCAAAATATTTTTCTCACACTATTGTTCCCAGTTTGCTTATCTGACGTTAACTATTTACGTGATCACCCTTCAAGAGGGCCAGTGTACGACGACGGTCCTTGGCCATCAAGGGTACCCACCAGCATCTCTCACAAGTTGGCTTGATCAGACGAGGCAATCCAGTCATACTTATCCCCCAGGTACTTCTGGGCCCGTAGATCTCCCGAGCGCGCATGGCCCTCAAACTGCTCCGCCCTTGCAGCTCGACCACACAGCCGACCCAGCTCCCCACTGGCGGTGCTACTAGTCACTTCCTGGTAAGTCACCGTGCGCAGATACTTGCCCACCCAAAGACCTCCTGTATACCGCGCTGCCTTTTTGGTGGGTAGGACATGGTTCGTTCCGATGACCTGTTTGAAAAAAAAGCATACGTTAGAAGCAGCCTTCCAAATTTCCATGTAAGCTTTCCTATGGCGGAATCCAGACCTTATCACCATACGACACGCATGTCTTTTCCCCCAAGAAAAGCGCTCCATACGCTGTCATCTTCTCTAGTGCCTCACGAGGCCGCTTGGTGAAGATCTGCACATGTTCACTTGCATACTCATCCGCCAGTCGCCACGCCTCGTCAAGGGAGTCCACCAGGATGGCTTCCCCGAACCGGTCCCACGATGTGCCCGCCAGCTCGCGCGTGGATAGATTCGGAAGCAGCTGGTTGATGATGTCGATGGCTGCCCGTCCCACGCGCTCTGAGGTCGTTATGAGCACAGCCGGCGAATCCGGCCCATGTTCAGCTTGTGACAGAAGGTCGGTCGCTACCGTGAATGGATCGGCCGTCTCATCCGCGACGATCAGAATCTCCGTCGGGCCTGCGAAGAGGTCGATGCCCACCTCGCCAAACAACTGCCGCTTCCCCTCCGCGACAAATGCATTTCCCGGTCCCGCGAGGAAGTCCACTTTTCGGATGGTCTCTGTACGGCGGGCAATAGCGGCCATCGGGCAAATGCGTTGAAGTGCCTTTACCGCTTTGCATACCGCATCCTAATTAGGACCTCATGATATACTTACTGTATGATACTATAAGGATTCTTTCTCTAATTATCATTAAACATGCCTTCTTTTATTAATCTTGAGCCGTACAAGACTGAAATTATTAATCTGTTTTATCAGGATTAATTTATAAGTAATATTACTTCCACTATTGAAGTTAAATACCATGTACAAGTCTGTGAGCGTATAATCAAGACTAGATTAAGTAGTTGGGGTATTAGTAAGTATAATTATATAGCTACTACTGATTCTTCTTTATACAGCCGGATTAAGGAGTTATTCTTTAAGAGGTATCTCTTTAATTTAGAGATTCTATATACTATACAAGATAATGTTGGATTGGCCCAGGGACGCTAGTCCAAAATAAGAAGGCGGTCTAGCGGGGCTAGGCCAATCAGAT
>NW_020291225.1:0-27083 GCF_003184625.1 Aspergillus neoniger CBS 115656 | reverse complement strand
TATATATTATATATATATATATATATCTTGACTAAGCTTACTAATGATTTATACAGACAGATAATAGAAAAATATCACTCTAATAAAAAATATTTCTTCGCTAACTTATCAGATTTAAATGTGGTTATCTACTCCACCAGTATAGTAATACTGCTGAAAATTAAAAGGATACTAAATAAATAGCACAGTTCAAATATATTAGAATTTTAACAGAAAATCTTTCTAAAATGTAATAGTATTGTAGTCAGGAATGTAATAGCATTGTACTCCTTTTTTCCAGAAATCTGACCAATCAGAGTGGATTAAAGTATTTGGGGTTCCCGCACCCTAATAGCATTGCACTGCAATGTCATTACCCCTCTGGTGTAGTCGATATTTGACGGTGATTGCTGAGCACGGGAGCTTCTAACAAGAGCTTTATCCCCAAAGCCCGGCCATCTAGCTGAGCTAACCTAGACCAGTACTGTAGCAGATTATGGCAGAGAACCACGGTCGTTTATGACTGGTCTCGTGTTATGTGGCTAAAAATTCATCCATTATCAACAGAGTCAACGCAACATCCTCTTATCTGACCGAGCCAGCTACGCATGGACTTCAATGCCTGAAGCAAGAATTTTACCAAATTAGAAGCAATGCAGGTCATGTATGTAGACGTTGATAATATAGATACTGTAAAAGCACGGACAATCATAGCTGAAAGCCGCATGATAATGCGATTGACGAGCACAGCCTCCCGGGCCTAAGTTGAGCAGTATCTACCAAGGCAGAACACCGCGGCAACACTCTCTGTGCCCAACGGACAGGCCTTCAATGACTGGGATACGTATTCCGTCTCGAGCACACAGTACCAGCCAGTATGTTACCCACCATTACCCTCTGTTTACCATGACTACCGAGCAAGAAACCCTAGCTACCCTTTTTTGGGCGTGCTGGTCACCATTGCCTAGGAACTCATACTCATTAGACCCAAGTCAACGAGACAAAGATAATTCAAATGGCTAATTGATCACCTTCCAAATCGGGCTGGGTCCCTCGATCACGAGGAACGGAACCAACCAACGAGTTCCCCCGAGTCATGAGACAGTTGGCTGTCTCCGCACTCCCATTTCCTAAAAAACACGGAATACCCTGATAATTCACAGAGGAGGATGAAGATCAACTCAGTCTCAACTTTGGTGGTTGCCATCTGTTGCCACCTGTTGCTTGCCGGGCAATCCACTTTGCTGGCATTCCGATCGTTCCATTGTTGCACTCTAGCCGCTCGCGTTCTAGATCTTTTATGACAATAGGGTAAATAAATTAAAATTCCTGGTTCTTGTATACCGGGACTTCCATTGCGAACTTCCACGGCCGTCCTGGATCGGCGGATTGCCAAGACCGCCATGTCCCCGGTTCGGGCGTCTCTCGAGTTTGATTGGTCAATGTGAACCAAGCCAGACCGTCGCCAAGACTAAAGCAAGACTGGCCAAGAAGCTTTCGCGGGGCCTGGAAACTCTCCCCGTGCGTGTGTGTGGAGATTCTCTCCACGGGGAAGCGTCGCGTCTCGTACAATGCAGAGGTCAATTGACTTTGAACGTATCGCAACCGAATGATGCAAGAAATGGATGGTAGTTTTGTATCCGCGAAATGCACCGCATTATGGGGCGACGGAATGGATGCATTTAGTGGTGCATTTAGGTCCCAAGAGATCATTATGTCGGTTTACTGTTCAATACCTGCCATCTACTTGGCCCCAAATTGGTTTTGTGTCCGGAGCAGGCTCCACACAATTTCCCTGGTCGCTTCGCTCTGAAAAGCCTGGATGGTTTCTAGGGGCAAGGTCCATTGGAGGGGCCCTTACGCGATTGCCACGCTCCCACGAAACTACCCCACTGTGCCCTTTCCCGTTTTCTCTTTGGAAGGTTTGGAGTGTGTCATTCAACCCCACACGGACTGTCTTGGCGACCAGGCCGACTCTGCCCAGTCCGGGCTTAGATTGCGTTTCGGGTGGTAGTTAACCCCCGCCAAGTCCATGATTTGATTGCCGGCAGGCTAGCACAGCCGGCCCCCAAGTGCTTAGCACTGTTATCCCTCTGCAAACACCGTTGCAGTCCTTAATATCTTATTATACATGGGAAGGACCTATCCCATCTTTGTTGGATAATCATGAATTCGATAACTCCTTAAGCGACGGCAATATTCTTCAAATGTTCCCCCAATGGAAAGGGAGCTGCGTCGTCAGCCATCTCGGTAGGTTTGTTCGCGTCCTCTGGCAGCATTCTCTATGGAAACGACACTGGGAACATGAGATTAGCTAATGAAGATACGAAGCATTCAGAGTTGGCTCTGGAGGATGTTGAAACGGCCTAGTCAGCCAAACGGTCCCCACAATGCAGTTAGCAGCACCGATATCGAAGCACCGGCGAGTTTCTTCGGGGAAACTCAAACTCTCACCCCGCAAGTTGACCAACGGCAGCATTGGGCCAAATGAACTAGTAATTCTGGTATTTTTAAAACTTCTTAAAGCCATGTAGGTTCGTGTCTCAGGCACAAGTACTACTGTAGGACGGCAAATTTCTCCTCGGGAAATCGAAGCCGGCAACGGCTTAACAAGAATGCTAAATCGTTAAAATGGCTGCTGTATCTGATCAGTATATTCCCTTTCCTTATCAGTGTTTTTATTATTAAGGTTGGGTGGCGAAGTCTTGATCTCGTCAAAAGCGCGAGTTGGGTTGGGTTTCCCCGCTTGACCCAGAGCCCGCCAAGATAAATAGAATGGGGTGCAGACGCAGTTATTACAGCGAGCATACACGCCGAATACCCAGTCGCCAAAATTTTACCTACACCGCGAATCACGTCGAGTTCCGGCCTCATCCGGCTTCAGCGTGCGAATTGGACGGTGTAACGTCGATAATTTGCCCTACTTCTAGACTAGCTTCTGCCACTACCTTCAACAGCTGCCAGGGAATCATCCTGGACCGCATTTTTTTTAGACCTAACCCTGCCGGTATCTGCACACGGCCAACTTTAACTAGCTTATCCCGCGTCCGGTCTGCCGTAGACATTCGTACCATTCTTCGAGACCCAAATGAGATAAATCAAGTCACTCTTAATGTAGTTTGTCACGAATTGTTACTGCCTTTCTGACTGTGAATAAGCTCCATGCTATATCCTACACCGCACCACATGGCAGCGGCCTAAGGTCGCTGCGAACGCGACTGGGACAATTTTGTGAATTACCGTCTGTATTACTACGTCTGTCGTTTCGGTCATATGTGCTCATGGGTCCCTGGCGGGTTAGTAGGTACCCGTACGGCGTCCCGAAAAGCATTATGAGGAAGTCTCCGCACCAACAACTTCCGGAGAAATATCGGTGCTTTACCCAGCTTCCTCACGCGGAGCAAGCCCGAAGAAGGGCCCAAACAAAGCGGGATTGAACACGGTTAGCCGAGAACTCAGTCTGGCTCTACAGAAGCCTAGCAAGTGGGGCCCCGAAGTAGGTACGAGAGAGATTACGACGCAGTTAGACCCTTCGCCACCTCTCCCCCCGGGGAAGTACCGTCGCTGCGAGATTAATCGCGCATAGGGTGCCGAGACACCCCGTGGAGAAGGGTTGTCTGGTCCGGGGCAATGGGCTGCTGGCGATACAGGACGAATTACGTATTATTGCCTCGCGGACATATTGGCGCTCTCCGCAAGAATGAATTGGAGCTGATGTGGAATGGACTAACGCGGGATTCTTTGCAAGAACGTCATACTCAAGATCCCCTTTGCTAATCTTAATCTTTGCTTTTCTCTAGGCCTAGCGATTTTCGAGAACCTTGAATAAGGCCGAGAAACGCCCAGACGTTTTGACCCCATGGGGAGGCACACTCATATCTAAAGTTATCGCTTAGTATTTCTCAAATGCTTCGAGTAGTCTTACCATTACATATTGTGGCAGAGTACTTAGTATGCTACCAGTTCCGACCGGGCAGTCTTCGGAGAAAATCACACGGGCCCCAGTCAACCCCGGTCCTGCTGAGCCGTCCGACTTGGCAATTGGGTGTGAGCCCGTAAACTTTGCCCATGCACGTTCCTTCCGAGCGGGGGGGGGGGGGGGGCATGGAAGTTTCTTTGCTAAATGGACTCAGAGTATTGGGGGTGTCGCTCATTTACTACTCAATCGAGTTAGGCATTTTGGGCCTTGAGGGTTTCCGGGAGCTCGGTATATCTTACGACCCTACTTCTGTTAGCTGTTCAAGGACCCTTAACGTCGAGCCTTCCACGCTCGCTGCGATTAAAAGAACCTTTTCTCCATGGCGTGGGTTGGAATTTATAGTCGTTAGGCGCGTTGCGTTTCTTATTCACGTAGCCCCATAATAATACAAACCTGATACACATTGATGCAACCGCGTTTTTTCCAGAAGAGAAAGAAAAGACTTCATTATCGGATACTCTGGGGACTTGTGGGGTCGAGGAAGTGGGGTCTGGGGCATGGAGGTCGGGGATTGGAGAGAGGTACAATGGTACGGAGTACAATAATCCGCAGACAAACTTCTCGGCGAAACAGGCATTATATAGAGGGCATTGGGGTCGTCTGACATTTTTTTTTTCCACCCTGACCACACATAATCCTTTCATCATCTTGATTCGACAGACTCGAAATGAGCGATAACTATGAGGAAAAGCCTGATGCCATTGGCAAAGAGTTCAGCGATGAACTCACGCCCGAGGAGCGTGAGCACGAGATCGAAGCACGCAATCTGCAAAGCAATCAGTATCTCGACAACGAAACACTGTATGACCGGATAGCGTTCGCGCAGATACCAGTGCACATGAAGAGCCCTCGCATGCTAGTTATCACACTGGGCGTGTTCGCAGCGTTCAGCGGCATGCTGAGTGGGTTAGACCAGTCGGTGATCTCGGGCGCGCTGCCTGGTATCCGCAAGCATTTCATCGCGTCAGGCGAGTGGGCGAGCATGGACGACCCGAAACTGGCGACCGACATTTCACTGATTTCTTCACTGATGCCGCTGGGCGCAATGGCCGGCGCGCTCATCATGACGCCGCTGAACTTCTACTTTGGACGCCGCAACTCGATTATCATCTCGTGTTTGTGGTACACACTGGGCAGTGGACTGTGTGCAGGCTCCCGTAGTGTGGGGATGCTGTTTGCGGGCCGATTCATTCTGGGCATCGGTATCGGAATCGAAGGCGGCTGTGTTGGTATCTACATCTCCGAGTGTGTGCCGCCAGAGGTGCGTGGCAACCTGGTGTCGGTATATCAGCTGATGATCGCATTCGGAGAGATCATCGGATACGCCGCCGGCGGCGTTTTCTTTGACATCCCGTCAGGCAGCTGGCGCTGGATGCTGGGCTCGTCTCTCTTGTTTTCGACGATCCTCCTGGTTGGGATGGCCTTCCTGCCAGAATCACCGCGCTGGCTGGCATCCAAGGGCAAGTACGGGCGCGCGTGGCGGGTGTGGAAGTCGCTGCGCGACATGGCCGACCCAAAAAGCCTGGACGAGTACCTTGCGATGGAACTTACAGTCAAACATGAGGTCGACCAGTCCTCGAACGAGAAATGGCATCAGAGGTATCTGGAGGTGTGCAGGACGCCGCGCAACCGACGAGCGCTTGTATATGCCACGGCTATGATATTTTTCGGGCAGATGACGGGCATCAATGCGGTGATGTATAATATGTCAAACTTGATGGCCAAGATGAACTTTGATGACCGCGAGTCAGTGCTGATGTCGATGGTGGGCGGTGGCGCGTTGTTCCTGGGAACAATTCCTGCTGTGTTCACGATGGACAAGTTTGGGCGCCGGGTGTGGGCGCAAAACATCCTGATGTTCATCGTGGGTCTGGCGCTGGTGGGCGTCGGCTACCTATACACGAACAATGGTGTTGATTATTTCAATGAGCATAAGGCAACGGCCTTGGGGTTGTTTTTCTCCGGTCTGGTGCTGTACATGGCGTTCTTCGGGGCATATTCGTGCCTGACCTGGGTAGTGCCAGCAGAGAGCTTTGGTTTTAGCACCCGCAGCCAGGGCATGGCGATCTGCTCTGTATTCCTTTATCTGTGGTCATTCATTGTGACATACAACTTCGAAGGGATGCAGAAAGCGATGACCTACACCGGCCTGACAATCGGTTTCTTCGGCGGCTTGGCCGCGCTAGGCTTCTTTTACCAGCTGTTCTTTATGCCCGAGACCAAAGACAAAACATTGGAGGAGATCGACGAGTTGTTTCTAATGCCGACAAGTAAGCTGGTTGCGCTGAACACAAGCAATCTGCTTAAGCCCTTCCGGCGGCGATACCGGCCAGAGCAGGTCGACAACTATAACCCCTAAATAGTTGTTCTTTTCACCTATCAGACCAACGTTCATGGTACCAATAAAGAGCGACAAGGTTACTCAAGTTGAATGTAATGAAATCATGAGGACTAATACATCGCTGCCATTGCATAACACATGTTGTTCCAATCAAAGAGGAAGCAACAGCGTAGAGCGAGATTCTGCATATCTGATAAACATGTTTTCCACCTACTACCTTCCATGCGAAGCCTATCATCTGATCATGATTTGACTTCTGATTCTCTTGTTTTATAAACCTGATATAAAAAGTATTAACGCTCACAGTCTCAACAGCAAGTTTGGCTGGTCCCTGATAAAAGGCTCAACGCTGTTTCTGTAGCCGCTCTTCACCCGCAGGCCTCTTGTGAAGCGGAATGCCTAACTAAATAGTTGTTCGGTATGAGCGGCAACCAATCAACCGATCACAGTGATGGCCATGGTATGTTCATCGAAATTGGCAACAGAACATATGATAGACTGAGGAGTTTATGCTGGTACAAAATAATAAGAATGTCCGAAAGGGCAAAACTGATCGAATAAACAAGTCGGCACACAGTTCACGTGGGGCAACGGATCAGGTCGCGATTGAAATAATAAATCACGGTTGAAACGGCTCTTATTGCATTTCAACTGTAAAACACAACCGATTGCACAGGTTCAGCCAAGGGACGTGTCCTGGATTGCATCATGCACGAAACACATCACGGCTATCTGCTGCATGCAACTTGTTGAGCGCGGACATTTTCTCTTGATGATGCGGAAGGGGTAAAGCGGCTTTGTCCAGAATTGAAGGATGTGCGTATCTTACGTGGTGGGGAGCTTTTGAAGAAGAAGAGTGGGATTACGTTGAGGATGCTTCTTACTCATACTGGTTTGTCAATCTCATCTACACCGCGAAAACTACCTAATAGTTGCAGGAGTTGTGAAGGGAAGGATGCTGATAGTGATAGCGCAGCTGGCTTCGGATACTTGTTTTCGAATCACGCCTTACGGGACTACGGTCGACAAGCAGGTCATGACGAGTTCTCGGGCTGTTTTATGGACTTCATGCAACCGTTGGTTAAGGAGCCGGGGGAAGTGTTCGAGTATGGTGCACTTCTTTTTTTATCTTCTTTACTTCTTTCTTCTTGACCTGTTGTGCACTGCAAGATATATACACTTTCTATCGTCCTGCACGTCCCTAACGATATCATTCAGATCAACATGGACTGGGCTGGTATCGTCCTCGAACGGCTGGCAGGCCAGAGACTGGACGACTAATATGGAAGAGGAATCTTTTCGTCCGCTTAGATTAACTAATGCTTCAATGATTCTATCGATGGAAATGAAGGCTAAGTTGGAATACATGCATCAACGAACGCCTGATGGTAGGATCACGATGAGGGATCACCTACTCCACAGGGGTTGACGGTGATACAGACAGAAACAGATATTAAATCATTCTTTCATAGTGGTGGCGCTGAATGCTTCTATACTGCTTCGGACTACGCTCGTATGTTACTTCTTATCCCTCCTTTTTCGCTTAGATTTGCCCATGCGCAGCATGCCTTCCTACCTACCTTGCCTGTCGTCAGGGAAGTGAAGAATACGAATAAGCTGATGCTCCTGTGATTTGTCCATTAACAGAAGAATGCGAGCTATATGGTAGGTCTGCATTGTTTCAGCACACATCAGGGTAGTATATAAAGTGGCATCGAGGGTTTCAGTATAGGCACTCATGCCCGATGTTAGACCCGACAGGTCTATAGTTCTCCCGGCACATCCTGCAAAGTTGGGAGGCAGGTAGCTGTTCCATGTCTGCAACTGGACTTCCAATCTCTTCCACCTTTCAAGTAGGTCCTGGGTCGCCCCAATTCGTGCGCTGTGGCCTGGTCGCCGGGGTTCAAGCTATCGCCGGAGGTGAGAAAGTTTAAGAATTTTCCAACGATTCAGACAAGGGCGTTGCTGCATATGTCCGCTTCAAGCGACGTATGATCTGTGTTAAATTCATTCCCGGGAGGATGTGATAATAGCAGTCTGTGGGTGTCTATGGAGAGGCCGAAATATCGCCAAAGTTCGAAATTGAAAAGATCTAACCGAGTCTGGGTCTCACTAATGACTATGTCTAGTCAGCAAAGAGCAGGGAACGGAGTAGTGAGGAAGGTTAAGGTGGATGTCATGACACTCACAAGCAGATCTGGCAACCTTGCCGTGCAAGACTCCAGAAGACGGAACGGTAAATTTGAAGGAATGTGCTTGTATTGGCCGTGAGGCTGGAATACAGGAGAGGCATAGCGCTGAAATGGGCCCTCCATTCCATGCTGGGAGTCCCAATCAACTCACAGACACAAGAGTATTGCGGTAACCAAGAATACCCTCCTGTTGGCTCGCGGAAGCAGCTAGTCAACCCTTACGTCTTGGGAGACAATAGCTCTCTTCAAGTCAATAAAAGAATTGTCGTAGAACTTTAGAACCCCCAACCGATTTCCTCGGAAATCCATCGGAAATAGCTATTCTTCACCTGAGGCGGTTGAAACCAGGCCTGTTCCCACTTGAGGTACGACATAAATGCTTGGCGGCCAAAGAGCATATTGAGGCTGATAACATCGGTCCCATCGCCGCCATCACAGGCGCTTTAATCGAGAAGTGCGCGCTCGAGTCGAAGAACTCCATCCTAGCCATACGTTTTGAGGGATTTAAATGCAGTTTGTAACGGGATTACCATTGCGCGGGAGATTTCGTGAAGTAATGTAGTAGCTGTGTGATGAGAACACCGGTTCCCCCTTCTGCGGTGTTCCCACCAGCTGGGGAAGCTTGATCACGTTCTGTAACTGGGACGGACGTATATTTGGCCAACTTATGTTCATCTGTAATGGAGGGACTGCGCAAGGCAGAAGAATGGGCTGTTGCATCGTCTAATGAACTGGTTCCAGTGTCCACGAAGGGGCTGGACACTTCGACAAATGTGACTATACCGTGTCAACTCCGGCCCTTTTTTTTAAGCGGGGGGATACCAGGATGTGGAGCAACTTACGACGGGATGGTGGTACCTTGATCCAAGTATGCTCCGACCGAAAGAGCGGATACTCATCAGAGGGCCAACGTTGCTGTTGGCCAAACTTCCTAGTCTCCTTTTGGCCATCTTGACTGTCAAAGTGGCGAAAGATGGGACTGGACGTGAATGTGCAACCACGGGTTGTTCCAGCACATGGCCCGCAGACAGGTTTAATTTCATCACACTAGACCTTGCACTGCCCACAAGTGACACTGTGAGAGTATTAGGAGATGAATAAAATTAAATTTTTATATTCTGTGTATAAAGTACTATTAAATAATACTAGTTTCAGACTTATTAGATATTATTTGACTGTTGTCCCATTGTGAAGATTTTCCTACTAGAATAGATTTTCTTCCCTCCACACATGTGCAAATACTCAGATTGGGAGACTGATGGGTGGATATAGTACTACCTAGGTTCCTTGAAGCTATGTATACTAGGATTCCGCATTAACATCTTTGACTCTTTCTTCATTATGTTTCTCGTCTGCTCAAACTTGAACTTGCGTTTGAAGTCATATGATACGCGACATGGCAGGATAATCCCATTTGTACCACCCACATCAAAAATGGATAGTGATCACTGAACGAAGCTGCTGTCTATGACAACATCCGTAGACACGCCGCTCAGCTTCTCGCCAAGTGCTTTCGCAACTGCCGCTGCCCCAGCCTTGGTAAAGGCTTTGGTCGCGGCACTTGAACTCCAGTACTTGGTAACCTCATTGATACGAGCCGTCACGAAATCCTGAAGGTTCCCTTGCATTTGCTCGAAGAAGTCTTTCGAGTAAGTTATCCATGCGTCTTCGAACGAGGAGGCTGTGATGCCGTTAACATTGGGGTTATTTTGCGCAGCTTGGTCGAGGGCCCCCATGGCTGCCTTGATTACTTTATAGCCATACTCCAAAGAATCTTGTACCTGTTGCAGTATGTCAGATCCCATGATAAACAAGAAAACTAAAGTAAATAGATTGGACTTACATCGGCACTGTTCAGGTATCCTGGCAGAGTATCGTAAAGCTGCAAGCAATAAGGAGTCAATATTAAGCGGAGATATTTAACAGCGCGCGGAATGACTCACACGATTGATCATGTCGACTTTTCCTTGTGCACTCTCCGCACTGAATCTCTTTGGCGAGATAATGTTGTCGAACAATTGCCAGGCCTATGTTTGCAGTGTTAGAGAGATATACAATTTAGCTCATGGTGCATACGTACAGCGGCTTTGAGCCCGTTCGTCGGAGCGTCCAAGATTTGAAGATTGCTAATATCAGCGGTACTTCCCAATGCATTAGCAATAGCCTCTACAGGGGTATCTCCAGTCAGGCCAGTAGGTTGTGTGACTCCTAGCTGGGCCCAAGTCTGGAAAAAGTAGCCATTCTGAGAGAAGACTTGGGTCCAGTCATAGTTCGATGCGGCTCCCGGAGCAGCCGCACCACTAGAAAGCTTCCCAGAAAGCATGCACGTGGCAAATTGAGCTGGGGTTTGAAGTTCGGTAACATGTTCGACCATGTAATTGGTGCCCAGGATTCGCTTTCCAAGAGTTATTGGCAGTCCATTACAGATGGCAGTCTTTGCGCCAGACTTGACCACCCCGTAGAACTGCCGCGTGGCAGACAGGGTTCCAACACTGGGATAATTTTTCGCTTTGAAGGTGCTGATAGTTTTCTTGTTTTGGCAAATTTTGGGTTTGCGAGCGCGCGGGAACAGACCACCAAATATTTCATCAGAATCCTCCTCTGTCGCATTGCCTATTGACCATAACAGCTCGCGGAACTCTTTACTATGTAACTTTGGCACTGTGTAGCAGTCATCTCTTTCACAGAGTTGCGGGAGGTCATAGTCTTCGTTACCTTGAGTGGCTAATACGGAACGTTTTGTAGTTAAATCTCTGACTTTCTCATATATACCACCGCTTCATTACATCTGGACTTCCAGTGTTAGGGAGTATGAAGCAGTCATCTTCGTACCAATACAGCTTAATGAAGTCTGCTGGATTTCCATCAGAGTCAAGCTTGTCAGAGTATACGTAGTCGGTATCTGCAGCTGAGCAGAAATTAGGAGGGTTGATCGTCGGATCAGTTTAAAGGCATATTAATGGAAACTCCTTGGCACGGTTTTGTGGGCCTAAAGCTACCTGGTTGAAGGTATCACAGCTAAATTGAAAAATCATTAGCGTTAATAAAATACAGTAAGGTTGGGAATATGGAGTTCACCAGAAGTAACTTGCTGTGTTGTGCCAGCATGGATATGTGGACTCATGATTGATGTAACTCTCAGCTATGATCTGTTTACCGGCAGGACAAGCTGTATTGCAAGTGAACGGAGCGAGAATTGTATGGGCACGAGTCGTCCTATAGTAGATCAGTATTCGAATTCTTCTAAAGGATAACCCTGATCAAAATTGAATCATACCATGAGCAGTTCTGATAAGGAACGGGGTCTGTACAGCACAAACTTTTCATCCCTAGAAAAAGGCGTTAGCAGAACTCCAGTTATTTCCGTACTGGATCGCGAAAGAATCCTGATTTTACTGTTATAGCAGACTGACTCTCTATCTTGCTCATCTATGCTATCTGTTAAGTACTCAGGATAATCTGAAGCACAACCAGCATGATTGTCACCTTTTACACAGTCTGGTGCAGAGCCTGACCATTCTATTTCGACTCTGTTAGTGGACTATTGGAATGCAATGTCGCATAAATCCCTCTTCTTGAAGGCTTAAGCAGGACTTGTAACTTACTGTACTGTCCAACTGCTGCATCGGATGACGTCGAAGTACAGCATAACGATTTATGGTTGAACCAACAGCTATGGCCCGTGGCAGATTGATCGGTTGCGACTTGAACTTCTTCCTTTGAGCAGGAATGGCTACGGCATAGGGGAGCCGAGCCTTGCTAAATTGAATAGTTAGCATATGCAACTGCTCGAAACACTGACATTTACATTGCAGGGAACTCGGATCGAAATAACGTACCCAGTGACAATTCGGAACGTGATCCGTGGGGCAACAGTAATTGCGCTTCTGGCCATTGAAGCATCCTGAGTAGATCACCACATTTGAAGCTGACTTTCCTTTCCTGTTAGTTGCGGGAGTAGTGCCGGAAGGATAGTCTTCATTACATCCTTTCTAAACACACTATGAAAGCGATGAAACCTGAGGAGTTTGACCTCTGAAAAAACTCTTCTTGATAAGGCCGTTTATTTCTAAAAGCTTTTAACTCACTGATCCATTATTAGTATCTGTAAAAACTGCTTATACTATAGTACTGCCAAGGCACTTGCTATTAGCATAATCTTTCTTTATCTTAATTATTATCTTATTATTATATAAAACCTACTGATCTATATCCTATGTAACAATGTTAACAGCAGTATCCTTATTAAGAACTGAAGTTATACCGCCTTCAGTAATTATAATAAGAATTTCCGAGTCTATCAAAGTTCCAAAGGATGCCGAGTAGTTACTTAAATTATTACTACTGTTAAATAGACAGCCAGCTACTATACACGACAGATTAGTAAAAATAAAGCTTCGGCTGTAAAAGCCAAGTCTAAGATTAATCTTTGAAGGAGATATATTATTACGCTAAAAGAAATCTATTATCTAGTTAATTTCAGTCAGATTAATATATGCATATATATACAGACTAATATATAAATCTATTGAATCCCATGTTCCATAGAGATTATAGATCATGATATTAAACCAGTTGACGGTCTTTTCGATCGTGACAATATTAAAGTTTTGTATATACTAATAACTAGACGGACCAGTGATTGATAATCTATAGTTATAGCCTGTTAAGCCGAGTGCAGTTTTCAGATTTTATAAGAATATTAGATAATTCTTGAGATCAGCAGCTTTGCTAGATCTTTCTAAAGTAACAGAATACTCCCAGTCAATGTTAGTATTATCAAAGCTATAAGTTGTCATGAATGACAGCAAGGATTTGAAAAATGCTGTTTAGGCTGATGTCAAAGCCGCAAGGTCCAAAAAAGTGGTGGCTGTCGGCTGGTCTGCATCATTCATCAACCATCCACCTAGCAAGAAGTCAGCAATGGAAATTCCCTTGCACTATTCACAGTTCCGTACCGATGCTTATCCATGTCTCAAGGCCCGTATTGTCCTCTTTGGTACCGGTGAAGCGAGAATAAAGACCCATGTCGCTCTCGCTCATAGGGGCCACCTCGAATGTGTCGGGATTTATGTAGGCAAACGCAAAGTTGAGATGAGTGTAAGCACCAGCGGGGAGTGCTTCGGGGACCACTGTAGTATTGAAGAATTTGTTAGCAATCGTATTGATTCAAAAACTTGAGTCAATTAAGACCCAACCGTCATTGGAAAATCAAAGCGAGTGAGAACTTACTGGCATCACAAACCCGGCTGATTGACCATCCTTCATAGTATCTAATTTGTATCTTAGCATTAAAATAAAGTCAACACTATAGTCAGAAGCGTGATAACTTACCCAATTGATCTTCCATCCACTGAACTCCCACTGCAGGAGGGTTTCTCGACGGTCTTGTTTCCGCAGAAATCAGAGGTAGTTCCTAATGATGACAATCCGGATTAGCAAGATCACGGCCAAGAAGTTTGATTTGGCAGTTTTGGTGACTTACCACAGAACCCATACTTCGAACAGCAGACATTAAGGGGGCATTTTTCTGCCGTGCTCCGTTCCGATCCCCAGCCAGGGTCGCACTCAGACTTCGCATCACAACTAGAAGTGCAGTTTCCGGTGCCGCAAAAGTCAGGTCCTAGTCCACTTTTAAACATTTGTTATTGCTTGCGACCTGAGATGGAATAACTGGCACTATCACTTACCAGACGCCAGAGTTACCGCAACATCCTATTGTGCAGGCTTTCGTTAGGGAGCTTGGGATATCAGCTATAATCCTTCGGGCGCATATGGATGCAGGAAGATTGAAAATACCAGGTATAGTCGTCGGTCGATGGAATGGTCCCTTGGGAATACGAGGGAGGCAGAGAACTGAGAAGACTTAGGACCCAGACGGCCCAAAACGTAGACCACATCCTATACTTGGACAGGTCTATAATCGAGTTTTAATCAGGGCAAGGTAGAAAGAAGTCGATATTTTATCTCTCAAAGTTCAGGGACTGGACCTCGCCAACGATAAAATCTCCCGAAGCGACTCGGCATCTCGGCAGACTCATACATTGTACAAATATTTTCAATTCGGGGGAATATCGGTTCCAGCACGATTATTTGAAAATACGAAAACCCCTTTTCATACAATACCCGACATGCACCTATGCCATTCTATCTCACGCTTAAGTCCGCGTCTTTCAGCCTAAGAAGCTCTTCCCGAGGGCGTTATCTGGCCCTGGGGTCTGAGGGGTATGTGACCGGCTAAAGCGCTTGCACTGGATTACCCCTGCTAGTGGCTGCGAACTAGACCCAAAACATTATTGATCAGTAGCATTAAGGGGTCCAGGTGTGGATAGATTCTGTTTTCAAGTTTCAATGTTAGGGCGAAATTTTACCGACAGGTTCACGAGCTCTATGCGCATGACCAACGCTTAGCCTCCGGAATCAAGCCTTGCGTTTGGATCCGCATTGGAGCGGACCATCCACACATATCCTCGAGTGCGATAGGCTATCTGAACACCACGGATATCCCGGATAGAGGAGGTTACATCGGCCCTGCATCTCTTGCTCCGCAGCCAATAAGATTAAGATTCAGGTACAGCATGATCCGATGCGCATATGAGACTGGTATCTGTCGATTGTGCAGGCTTGTCCAAGCTCATTGGTGAATATTCAGGAAAATCTAACATCTCCGCTTGGTAGACTCGGTTTTTCAATACAGTCTTGATACAGGATTCACTTTCTGCCATGCAAGGCTGCCGAGATGCCGGGAACGAGAGGAAATGATGCTTTCCGAATTGTTTTCCTAGTTCTGAAATATCGCTATAACTAGGAGGCTTGCAGATAGGAGTGAACCAGATGAGGGGCCGTAGTTGCGATCTGATTCAAGTCTAGAAGTCGGACTTGCCTCTTCTCAAGGCCCAGAGACCTTTACCCATCGCAAATCCATTCCTTCGCTAGATCTACGGGCCATCATGAAGTCTTTCGGCTTGGTCCTTTTGGCAGCATTTTTTACCCTCTGTCGGGCACAGTTTCAAGTTCTAGATGCTGAGACCATTGCAAACAGCACTTCTGTGACATTTTCTGATGCTTGCCTAACTGCTTTGCAGGGCACTGTGAACTGCAACAGCAGCTTGGTGAATATTGCCGCCGCAGATGATGTTTATGGCATTAACAATAATACATACGCCTACCTTTGCACCGATAGCTGTGGTTCATCTCTGGAATTATAACACAATACCGTCTCATCTGCTTGTGCTGGCCAGGATGAGGTTTGGAGTGGATATCCGGCGACATATTTAGGAGATGTGTACTGGGCGAGCTACAATCTGTCTTGTTTGGCAGATCCCACCTCCTGGGCGTCATGCATTGGTGAGTCGAGATTCCTGCTTAAGCCCTTTTATCGGAGGTAATCTCGCGCTATCAGACTCAATAATTGTCGATCATAGACTACTTCAACACTCTTTCGAGCAACTATACAGACGATATATCTGCAATCTCATTACCATCCTCTGTTGCATGCTCCCCATGCGTTCTAGAGTTATACCAGTTTCTCCAAAAGACGCCATATTCATACTACGATTCCGAGATGGCATCCGATTGGTCTTCTATACAAAGTCTTTGCAACGTCAGTCATCCAACAGACGTCCCAAAGAATCCCACCAATGTCACTGATATTGCCGGATTTGCGCCTGCAAGCTATACTTCGCCAACTTGTTTGTCAGAAGCGACGTACACGGTTATTTCAGGGGATAATTGCATTGCTATTTCGCAAGCGCAAAATGTTTCCACTGGGACACTTATATCACTCAATAACTTGCTCCCCGATTGTTCTAACCTTGACGGTAACCCAACCCAACCACTCAGCGCACGGCCACATATGTCGCTCCAAATAGTATGCTTCTGAGCTAACAATGCCATGACAGCTGGCGCTTCATTGTGCCTTCCGCAAATGTGCGAGGTTTACACTGTTCAGTCTGGAGATACTTGTGAAAGTATCTATAATGAAGCAGGCATCATTTTTGTCCAATTAACTTCCTGGAACCCGACTATCAACAGTTACTGTTCTAACCTGATAGCTGGATAAGCCGTTTGTGTCAGGCAGGCAGGAGTCACATGGACTGGGACAACCATTCCCGGTGCTTTAGCCACTTAGACCGGCGTGTATGCTACTACCACCGTTGCCGCTCCAAGTAACCTGGCTTATGGGACCACAACCGACTGCGGCCATTATTATATTGTGTAAAATGGAGACGACTGCAGCCTCGTCATGCTCAATAATATCATCACAGTCAGTCTGTTTGAGGCGATCAACCCATCAATCAATGCTGGATGTACCAACTTGGTTCCTGGGTTGGCTTATTGTGTGCGTCCAGTGGCAAACTGGAACAGCACCAACGCGACTACAACTACGACGGCTTCCTATGTTACTGCGCCGGCACCAACACCTTCTGGCACCACATCTGATTGCTACGAGTGGTATGTGATTGTCAGTGGAGACTACTGTGCTCTTCTAGAGAGTAAGTATGGAATTACTTTTACGCAGTTGCTGGCCTGGAACTCGAATTTAAATTCGACGTGTGGAAATCTCATTCTGGGAGATGCATACTGTGTGGATGGACCAAGAAATGTGTCATGTACCAGCGGGATTGCTTCTGCGACGGCGGTTTCGACGGCGCTGAATCTTTGAATTGCGGTCGCTGCACTCCTTCTGCTCACGCAGAATTCTAATTTAGCAAGCACTTCAGTATTCCAAAGGCTGTGGGTTGTCTTCTTCCTTACCATTGACTTGAAGAACTAGGTGCACAAATATTGCCGAGTAGGGAGCTGAGATCGATAACTTCGATAATATGCAAATCAATAATCAAATAGTAGATGGAGAAAGTCTCCAGTACTCATCAGGTCCAATACTTGATAATCACGAATCTGGTTTGTGCACCGCTAAGTAAAATAGTGCAAACTACTATATAGAGGGTCCAATCGGAGCATGCTATATATTCCCGAGGCACGAGGCGTTGAAAAATGAAACGAAAAACCAGCTTGTAAACCCAGACCCTAGAACCGAAACCAGGAAAGGAAATTGAATCTGAAAAGGTCACTCGGGCCGACCGGAGATTACTTTTCACTAGGCTCCAGTATTACTCCAAGTTTATGCCTCGCGACCAGTCCTAGGCCACTCTTAATAAAAGAATCGGGAGCCTAGGTTGCTATAGTTACGCTAAGCTTTCAAAAGTTCATACAAGCTTTCTTACCGAGTGGGTCCTTACCGGGCCCCGTCCCCGCCTTTGTTCAATATCGCAACCTTTCTCCTCAAAATTCCTTCTTTTCCTCACCCATATGCCTTGTCACAGCTTTTCCCTCTCCAACCCAAGACATTACATATCAAAGGCTTCAAGTATATTCGCCGAAGATGTTTTCTTTACCACCCGGATGGACTGAAGAGCGACTTCGAACCATAACCGAGGATGACTTGCGTCAAATACCGGAAGAGGTAAGCTTATGATCACCTTCGAACTTTATGGAACCCTCCATTGAATTGTACTAACCATCTCTCACCAACACAGCGAATCCGCCAAATTGATTTAAATTTGATCCCCTTCGACAATGTTCGAGCTCGCACAATCATCTCATTTGCGAAATTGTTCGAGGAACAAAGATTAAGTCGCGCGAGAAAGGGCATGCCCCCTGCCCCTCCAAAAGATATATTCAAAATACCCGATGATGCAGTCGTCCAGGTCGTGGAAGAGAATGGATTCGATGACTTCGGTTTCATTACTTTCCGAACAGATTACTCAGATGATGAAAGCTGGGATAAATGGGATGCAGAGTATGATCGCCTAATAGATTTGTCGATAGAAAGGTCCGCTGGCGGTCAGAAGATCATGGATAAATGCTTGATGCCTCGCTTTGAGGATCCGGAATTACATGGTGCTACGCATCAGCAGATACAACAGTAAGATCAACCTCGAAATTTCAATGTTGTCAATGCAGATCACTGATACAAGCCAGATCATACTATGGGTACATAGAAAACGAGGGCTTAGCACCGGGATTAGATGTGGGCCTATGTCTGGTTGCTGATACTGCCGCTGTAGAGTCCATGAACAGTGACCTGCCATGGGTTTACGCGTTGGACATGAATTTTGATCATTCGAGTGAAGTAGAAGAGGGGGGATATTCAGGGTATTTCAGAGTTGCTGTGGTCTCGGTGATCCCAGAACTTTATCCCATCCTTACAGCTATGCCACCTGCGGAGCTTTGGTCTCAGGGTGATGAGATATGGCAGTCAATCGTTTAGTCAGAAACTGTTGATATTGTAAATTAAAAAGGACCATTTGGTCAATATAGCATTTAGATAATAATACATGCTTTGTCCTTGTTCTCCTATGAGTGCATTATGATGGTTTCTCATGGGGATTAAACTTACTCATAGCATAGAAGTAATTCCTTAGTCGGGGCTAGTACGGCCCATTGGGATGGGTCAAATCAATAGGCAACTCCATCCATCCCGGCTCATCAAATGCGACGTGCGCATTATCGTGAAGCGTCTGTGTCCAGAGGACCTCCAATTTCACCCAAAATAATTTCTCTGGACGCTTCAGCACAATTTCTGGCACGACCACTCTCACACTGGGAGTCTCTTGTCGTAAGAAAAGGCCTCCAGGGCAAGGAGAAAAGGTAGATGATTGGGCGATCCCAGATCCACAAGACCCACAACCCATTTTTAGCTTGGCCAAGGCTCCCATAAAGCCAGACCAAAAACCTGCAGCTTAAAAGAGTGCATTTTTCATTTCGCCCAGTCACTATGCAGACTCAATCATGTAAGACACGCTGTTCTTTACGTCGGGCAGGGACCCTTTTAGAAACCTCGCAATCCAGAAGGGACAATCAGAAAATCATAAGGAGGAAATACTACACGCTGTTTAAAAAAAAATTCGTGTCCTCCCAAGAGTGTGAAAGCAGATGTTTATTTGATATTCTCATGAGGAGAAGTGGATTGATATATACACTCGCATCAAAGTCCCCGGACCGGCCCCTTCGGCACAAAGCTTGGCAGGGTTAACGTAACTCCCGGCCGCATCGACCACCCAATACACCGCCCAACATGTTTCTACATGCAACCACTCTTTCTATCAAAGGCAGTGCATTAGCAATGAGTCGTACAATGACGTTTCAGGGCGGTGTGGTAGGGGTGGCCGGCGCGGGCGGGTGGCCGATGCGGCCGGGAGTTACGTTACATTCCAACATATTTCTGAATTGCATACGTGGTCACATGACTCTACACGTCACTACTGTAGTCCAGTCCTTAGTCAACTTATAGAGCACTTCCATTGGATAAACTCCAATCATTTAGGATGAATAGACATTAGGTCATTGCAGACGCTTTTGTCTTTCTTAGCTCTAGACTCTATTCGAGGTGTGCAGATGATGACCTCGCTTCATCATAATATCCCGACATGAATATTGCGAGGGGGAAGAGAAAGGGCCTTCAGCTCCGCCCACCGTGGAAGCCGGGCGATCCATGGGCAGATCGTAGTGGAACTGTTACACCGTCGATCGACTGGGGAAGGCAGGCCTCTCTGATATTGAAGAGTTGATGTTGCCAATGATGCCTGAGCACCATGTACAGGTAAACTCTCAACACACCAAGCATCTTTCATACCTCAGTCTTAATCAGGATTTCAATGTAGTTTCGACCGAATGATGAGAGGCGGCGGAAAGAGAATGACGCACATGGCGGCATGGCCAGTCGGTGACTTCATCATGAGTAGTTAGTCAACTGCTCCTACGGCCTCTTAAGACCCGCAACATACAACAAATGCATGTATTTTTATCTCGTTGCGGAGCTATACCCTCAGGTGACTCCAGTTGACCAAAATGCAAGCTGTCAAGAACACTATTGCCGAAAACTTCGGCGGTCCTTCTCACAAACTCGCGGAAGAGAAGTTCGATCTAGATGATGTGCCCGACTTGAGCGGTAAAGTAGCGGTGGTCACAGGAGGTACAGAAGGTAACTTGCTACACTTTCTCCGAGCCCGCCAACTTCCCGCACGCCTGCAATTGGAAGTTAACTATAATATCTACAACAGGTATCGGCTTCGGCGTTACCCATACCCTTCTCTCCAAAGGCATTTCCAAGCTTTTCGTGACTTCGCTCCGCAAGGAGGTCGCCGATGATGCCCTCTCTGCTACTGAGGAGGAGTTCGGTCCCGAGACACGCCAGCGCTTCATCTGGATCCAATGTGACCTGTCGGACTGGGAGCAGACTGCTAAAGTGGCAGCTGAGATTGCTTCGCAGACGGACCGCATCGACATCCTTGTCAATAATGCCGCCCGGGGCGTCATGACACGCCAGCTGGCTCCTACCAACGGGATTGACCTGCACATGGCAGCCAACCACATGGGTCACGTTGTGCTGACCTCGCACCTGCTCCCAACGCTGAAGAAGACCGCCGACGCTGGAGACACTGTTCGTATTGTCAACGTCTCCTCCAATGTAGAAGGAAGCACGCCCAAGGATACGGAGTTCGCGTCTGTGGAGGAGTTGAATCGCGAATATAGCCCCACAGAGCTGTATGGTCGGTCCAAATTGGCTGTGCTCCTATATGCTAAGTGGCTCAACGCCCACCTCCGACCCACACACCCCAATATCATTGTTAATGCAACTCATCCGGGGGTCGTCGATACGGCGCAGACAAATGTCCATATCCATGAGGCCCATCCCGTGCTTGGGTATGGCCTGTCCGCCGGCTTAAAGCCGTTTCGGAAGACCCAGTTCCAAGGGGCCGTGTCCACCATGTATGCCGCGACCATGGCGACCGAAGGTGGACAGTTCATTAATCCACCACGAATCGTGGAAAGAGGCAGTGATAAGGCCAATGACATGGAGTTAGCGGACAGGCTGATGAAGTTGACAGCTGAGGTGGTGGAGAAGAAAACACGGCCGCACAGTAGCGCCAAGGGTTGTCCGTTTACCGAGGACTAGATTAGAGTCCAATAATTCCCGCGATTATTTGGCGGTTTACGTCTTGCCTGCTCAATTTTGTAGCCTGAATTGGTATCAACACACCGCCATCTCGGGTTTGGTACACGAGGTCGGCCAGAGGTCTTTTCTGAGCGACAGTGATGTCGACGAAAGTACTCCGACTCGTGTTAATCTTGTGGATCTTTCATCTTATTTCTATTCACCATACTGCATATTCTAGTTGTCGACTTCTGCCGTGAAAATGACCTTGACAGAATGGTAAAACAATGCTCATAAGGCGTCCACGTGTTAGAGAGAGGAGGTCGCATCTCAAACTTATGACATAACCTCCATGAAAATACATTCGGAGCAATATGTTGCTTCACAGCTTGTCCTGATGATCGTCTGACCCGATCAGATCAATTATTATTATTGTTATACCGTGCTACCACATCCGCCAGGCCGGCCTGGATTCTTTCCATGAATAGTCAGTATAATAAAATAGTCTAATACGGTTCAGAAGGAGTATCTTGCTTATTTGAATATTTACTAAAGGGTAAAGATGAAGATGCCGGGGTCTAGGTAAATTATCTAAAGAGAGACATGCATCATTATTACGTATATGAAACTGTTTCTTATCAACCCAGACACTGCGCAGCAAGTATCGAGAGATCAGCAGTCAGCTTAGGCGTCCCATATCGCTACTCAAGGGAGGCACCAGATGGGCCGGTAGTCGGCCTTACATATTAGAACGGCTATTTTTAGCTACGGGGCATCCAATCACCTAAACAGGAATTTATCAAAGATAGATATAAAAAGCCTTCTTCGCCTTGTCCTAATTTCACGATAATATTTCACCATACCCTTTAGGCACCATTATCGTCACTAAATCAAACATTTTCCTTCACAGCTTTAAATATGAGATTTAGCCAACCCCTCCTAGCCATGTGCGGCATCATTGCCTCGGCTGCGTCCACAACCACTTCGTTTCCTGCCAACTTTACTTTACTATCCACTCTTGATAACTCAGTACTTACCACGGATGGTTGGGGTATCTATGACAGCACCCTAGAAACTATATTGACGTGTAAGCTTCTACTTTTTCCTCCCTTACCAACTACCTATCTATTACACACACCTATTGATAACGCGCCAAACTGATAATTATAGTATCTCCCTATAAGGACGACACCATCGGATACGGGCCCTACGGCCAGGCACTGGCTGTGCTAGCCGATGAGACCTCGTTTGCATGGATCATTCAACTTCAGGCAGAGCCTGAGGCTATCGACACGGTGACTGGGTGGGGGGTCTCGGATGATGGGTTCCTTATGCTGAACGGAGAGCAGCTGTGGGCATTTAATGAGAGCGCCGCGGAGCCAAGGAGGCTGTATTGGGCTGGTAAGGGAAATGAGCAGGGCATGGTCAGTACACAGCTATTGGTGCAAAGTGTTTGACTGAGACAGGGCTTGGTGCTTACTACTATACTTGGAGGAATTCCACCCAATACTTGAATGCGCGAGCACTACCATGGGCATAGACGCTTCGTAACAAAATCTTTATACGTAACAATATATGAACGACTAATGTAGAAGTAAAGAGACTATAATGTAGAAGATGCTTATACAATTAGTCCTTTCACAGTGCTATATCACGCCTAGTCCACTGCGAGTGTGATGGTGAGCCGTTGTGATAGCCTTGTGAAACTCATCTTAGTGTTACTGGAGGAATACGGAGGTTTCCATCACCCATGTGTCTGGGATTGTTTCGCAACCCTACTTGTACCGACGGCATCTCTGTTTCCTTCGGAGTGGCAATAATCTGTTGGTACACTATGTCTGTCACAAGCAACTGATAACCTTGTGGTGAAATGTTGGGGTATGGAATCTGCATCTGCACCGAAGTGTTATAGAATTCTCAAGATGTAGGTGATTTTGGAAGATGAGGCGAATCAGTATGCAAAGGGTCTTGTTGACACTACGGTCAAAGAGGATGTGTGGACAGTCATCTCGGATTGATCGATGCCTTCAACTACTCAACATAGCAACGATAGCCATTCAGGATAGCCTTTTCCGTAAGACATTCTGTCATTCGAGATATATTAGTCTGCGCTCGCTGACAACCCTCATCGGTCCTCGTTTGAATTCAAGCAATCTCATTTCAAGGCTGGCTCCATATGATCCGTCTAAATGATAGCCCTGTACAAGCTGCTGAATGCTTCCAATCTTTCTGACATAAGCCCAGGCGCGTGTTGATGGTCTCCAGTCGGGCAGAACAGAGTCATCGTGCTAAAGTATGCGCGGCCTCACTGTATTTTCCACGGTTCAATGCATCGAATTCCGCCCTTGCATCACATATCCAATTTGATATTGTAACACTCTACCCTGAGATGCTTGGTTCTGCGCTAAATCTCAGTGATTGGTCCAGGAAATGCAACCAGCGGGGAATGTTAAATGCCGTGTCCAACTTCCCGAATTTCCGAACACGGCAATCAGTTCCGTACCCGATCATCCGAGATAACAACGATCGCTCGGGCTCGTCGGGTGGTAAGCCGAGGAAAGTGCCCGAGGATGTTTCCTGGACCACTATGATGCATTTACATAAACTCGGATTTATCGGGTAAGCTGCGAGTTAATTTATAGGCCTGGTAATAAGCTGTGTGAGAGCCACATTAACCTAGCCTCCCTGTTATCTCGTGAGTGATACGCAGGTACCGCCTACTCGTTTTCCTCCAACAAAGCTATTTCTTCTACTCACCGGCGACATCTACCAACCGTCAAAAAAACTACTACATACCGCAAATCTCACTTTATCATGCAAGCAGCCAATCGTCTACAGAAGGCGCTCAATGAGGGCCACTCGGCCTATGGAGCATGGCAAATGCTCCCAGGGGCAAACCTTACCCGTGCTATCTGTCGATCGGCAAGCAATATAGATTGGCTGCTCGTCGACTTGGAGCACGGGAATATTTCCGATGATTCGATGCATGATATCGTTGCTGCCGCTGCTGCATGCGGCGTGTCCCCAGTTGTACAGGTCATCGAAGGGCAGCAATGGATGATCAAACGCGCACTTGATTCTGGAGCGCACGGTATCCTAGTCCCTGTACTAGAGTCAGTGCAAGATGCAAGAAATATAGTGAAGTACTCCAAGTTTCCGCCTTTGGGTACCCGAGGGTTTGAACCCCTTCTCGCGGTAGAAAAGTTTGCCCAGCAGCATCCACATGGCGGTGGCGTAAGACAACTTACTGGCCGCGAATATCTCGAGCAAGCAAACACTTCGCTTGTCATCGCTGTCCAGATTGAGACAAGATCAGCTCTCGACCAGGTGAAAGAAATCGCTGCAGTGCCGGGGATCGATGTGTTATTTATCGGGCCGTTTGACCTGGGCGTCAGCATTGGTCATCCTATTGTCAATGGCCGCATGGACGAAGTCCTTATCGATAGCATAATATCCGTACACGAGGCTGCACAGAGTGCAGGTAAAAGAGCAGGTATCTACTGTGACAGCGGCCAGGATGCTAAAGAGTGGGCAGACAGGGGCTTCCTGATGAACAGCGCCGTGACCGATCTCATTGGCCTTCAACAGGTGATGAGCCAGGAATTCGAGGCGGCCAGGTAGCGGCCGCGAACACCCTTTCAGATATAATATATACTACATTATTGTGTTCCGCCCAGGTATTCAGTACCACCTGTCGGTTGTCTTAGTGTTCACTGTAGATATTCATCATCCAATGTTATGATCAGTGGCGCCTCCGCCTTCAAACCCACATGACCAATGCCCAGGCGTAGCTATTGAAACAGCTTCGACATAGCTGCTAGGCAGAATGAACTAGTCGGACTGGAATACTATGTCGAGGCATTCATGTAGGCTAGTCACGTGCTGCGCTCGGACCGCCCATAAAGTATCTCTTCATGTTGCTTTGTTTTGCTCTTCTAGATAGCTTAATTCAACTTATTCTTTTACTTCTGTTTATTTATTTTATTATTACTTTTATTACTGCTTCTGTAGAGTATTTCTCAAGAAGTTATGAATTCAGTCTCTACACTATAAAGCTATTTAAATCTTATTATAGCTAGTTATTATTACTAGATAAGATATTCTACAGAATACTGGTCTTGGCAAGTTTAATAAATCTAATAGAATTATATATTTATACCAAGAAATATATCTTATCTGTTCATTTATTTATTTATATTAAATACACTGAATAACCAGTATAGCATACAAAATTAGATATAGAATTTTATTTAAAAATCTTTTTCTAGAGAGAGAAATAGTTATTAAAACTATTTTATAAATAAATAAACTTTCTAAATAGATATCTGATAGTATCCCAGGACTGCTGAACTTACTAGAAAAATATATAAATTAAATAAAATAAGATTTTTAAATATATTAAATATTTAAGAATATCAACTTATTAAACTTGATTAATAAGGATCTGGCTAGACCTGCTGAAGATCATGAAAAATATAAGATTTAATATATTTATTTAACAGTTATACAGTCATGATTAACTCAGAATATATTAGATAAAATACTAGATCTGTTTGCGGACTTTGCTAATATAAAAGAATTAATAAATAATATATATAAAATACTTTAAAGAATTGTTCTAGAAGATAGTATTATATTTTATTAAAATATTATATATAATCTTATTAAATCAAGGAGATCTGAGTATATTATAATAATTAAATATATTAATAACTTCTAAATAAACTATGTCCTTGCTAAGATTTTATAATATAAAATATTTATTTTTATAGCTATACTCTTATTTCTTTAAAAGATACAGAGTAACGTGCCTGCATGAGTTATTTATATAAAGAATAAAATACCAGAGAATATGGATACTATATATAATAATAATAATTTCTATACTATCTGCTGGAATACAAGGGAATAGTATAGTAAATTCAGTAGAATAAAAATAGTAATTACTATGTAAAAAGATTAAAGCTTATTATAAAAGCCAAAAAATATTAAAGAAAAGTAGAAGAAGGCTATATATCCTGTAAAAAGTATTTTTTATAAAGAATATATTATTAGAATAAAAGAAATAATATCTGAGTGTATTAATAGAGTCTATAATTATTATAAATATTTTAACTACTGATAACTGAACAAAGTATTAGTATATTAATATAATCTTATATCTAAGATTATAATAATTATATATTCTAGATATCTAGTTTTTCAAGATTCAGAACAACTAACGCGGAGAAGGAAAATCAGATTAAAACTTAAAAAATAATTTTAAAATTATAGAATTTATATCTATAAAACAGATAATAAAAATATTTATTTTGTTGGCTGGAAATCAGGAATCCTTACTAACTAAAGTAATCATCTCTTGACTACCCAACTCAGCTGAGAATCCCATACAAATTTTATGTGAATCCCAGCTAAGATGGATAACATAAAGATGAATCATTTTTCACATGAAGTCTCGTATTATTGATATCATTCTGATTATTCGATTATTTGATTCTTTATTCACTGTTCCTTACCCCACTTGCTTACCCCGCTTTCTTTGTCTAATGATCAAACTGATGATTCATGATTCTGATCTAGAATCATTCACTGAAAATGATAAATAAGGTCTTTCATCCCCCAGCTCAAGCAGGCAAGCAAGCTGAATTCATT